>NC_090646.1:270656848-270866848 GCF_040937935.1 Hyperolius riggenbachi | reverse complement strand
GTCTGCTTTGTCCTGAGTTTTTCACTTTATCTTATTCTAATTAGCAAGCATAACCAAAAAGATGTTCTTAATGCCACAATAGCAGTTACCATTCAATAATTTACACATTTGTAATAAACAAACCATAAGCTTCTCAACCATACTACACATCTGACACCATTGTTAAAAAGATTGAAGTTTTCATCTCTTTATCGTTTCTCTGCTTTCCTTTAAATGACCATTCATCTCAACTCAATGTCATTCCTAAAGGAATCACAAATGAAAACCAAGAAATCAATGCAGAGGTTATGGATGAGATCTGACTGGCAGGACGAAGAACAAAGACAGCCGCTGAAGCACAGCTAGAGCTAGTCAGAGATGGTCTTTCCATTATGCTAAACATCTTATACAGGTCTCCAACAAGCAGGAGTAAAGCCAAAGTTAGTACAATAACCGTATAAACAATAGTCCTTTTATAGTTAGAGCTGATACTTTTTCCAGAAATGGCCAAACAGGTCAGAACATCAGATATGCGCAATGTCAGCAATTCTTCGTATGCAATCATGACATCCTAGCAGTGCCACTAGCAATATTTCCTCCTTCCACCTTGTGAGTGAAAGTATGGGTCCCGGACACCATTACCAGCAGCACGCTAAGTCCATCAGTTACAATGTACATATAAAAAAACAAAGGCTCATCAGATTTTACTCTTTAGCATGTCTTATGTATAATTTATATTTATTTGTGTATATGTTATACAGTCCATTTAAAGTAGAAATAAACAAACACCTTTGTGCGTAAATGTTCTTTAGACTTACTGCTAAAGAACTGATTGTTATAATAAACGTATTTCAAGTTAATAAAGATATTGACAGAAACAACAAGAGATAGATACATTGGGCTCGATTCACAAAGCAGTGCTAACCCAGTAAAAGACTTTAGGCGTGATAACCATTGCACCACGCTGGTGAAAAGCCAGTTTAGGCGTGATAACCATTGCACCACGCTGGTGAAAAGCCAGTTTAGGCGTGATAAGTTTGGGCGTGATAAGTTTAGATCGTGCGCAAAGTCCCGCGCGCAAAGCAGCGCCATTAAACTCTATGCGAAGTGCACCAGACTTTGCTAGCGCAAAACTTTTGATCAGCTGTGCACTGCGGTGCTAACCTAGTTGGTGCTTAAACTTATCACACCTAAACTTATCTTGCCTAAACTTATCATGACTAAACTTATCACGCCTAAACTGAGTTTAGGCGTGATAAGGGGCTTTTCACCAGGGTGCTAACTGTTAGCACCGCTTTGTCAATCAAGCCAATTGTTTTGAAAGTTGGTGATAGATCTGATCTCTGTCCTATACATATGTGATGTTCGAATCCCTTTGATGTTGCTTTCGTTTGATTGTGTACATCAGACAGGAATGCCTGGGAAGGTTGTACCTTGGTGGATTTAATTAAATTTGAAGTGTAAATTCAACCCAGCAACTAACAAAAACACCTAAAGCCTTGTACACATGTACAAAGCATGTCACCAAGCTGTGATCATCACTTAATTCCTTGGATGACATTGCAGGGCCGAGGCTGTAGAAATGCTTCGCTAGCCTGTAGGCTAGCAACATGTTCTATCCCCATGCAAAGGGCACGGAGCAGTGTGGGAGTGCCATCATGTGGCGGGCAGGGTAAGTGGGGAGAACAATGGTCTTGGCCGTTGCTCAGCCACAGCGATCTGCCAGGTGGATCACTGGCTAAGCAGCTGCTCTACACATGGTGGTCAATTAAGCATGACCTGTGGTGGTAGATGCCACTTAGATACATGCCTAAAGTGTAACTCTTTTGTGGGGAAAGGAAAAGCTTCCTTCAATACTTTAAAGATTCAAGCAAGCATTTCTGAACACTACCTGCATTTTATATGCTCTGTCTCTCTGTGTTAAGGTGGCCACACATGATATAATAAAATGATTCGATTTCACAGCGATTTAATAAAAATGATAATTTCTACAGAAAAATCTAAAGTTTTGTTTTTTCTTATTCGAGTGAAAATTCCAATCGGATTTCCCATTTTTGATTTGTTTTGATTTTTTCTTGATCGAAAGTGGTGGACATTTCTTATCAATTCTTTGCAAGATTGTATAGTGTGTGGTAGATTGACAATTTCGTAATTTAGAGACGGAAGCAACTTTTTCATAGTTCTTTTTTCATAATTAGGGAAAAATTTAAGGTGTGTGAACATTGGTCAGATTTTTCAAATGTTACAAGAAATGAGAAAAAAAATTAAACAGGGAAAAAATAATGCAAGAATAAAGATTTGGAGATGGAATGGACACTCACCTAAAGGATTATTAGGAACACCATACTAATACGATGTTTGACCCCCTTTCCCCTTAAGAACTGCCTTCATTCTACATGGCATTGATTCAACAAGGTGCTAAAAGCATTCTTTAAAAATGTTGGCCCATATTGATAGGAAAGCATCTTGCAGTTGATGGAGATTCGTAGGATGCACATGCAGGACACAAAGCTCCCGTTTCATTACATCCCAAAGATGCTCTATTGGGTTGAGATCTGGTGACTGTGGATGTCATTTTAGTACAAGTGAACTTATTGAATTTCATTTGAAATGATTTGAGCTTTGTGACATGGTGCATTATCCTGCTGGAAGTAGCCATCAGAGGATGGGTACATGGTAGTCATGAAGGCATGGACATGGTCAGAAAAAATGCTCAGGTAGCCCGTTGTATTTAAACAATGCCCAATTGGCACTAAGAGGCCTAAAGTGTGCCAAGAAAACATCCCCTACACCACCACTACCAGCCTGCACAGTGGTAACAAGGCATGATGGATCCATGTTCTCATTCTGTTTACGCCAAATTCTGACTATCGATACTCATCAGACCAGGCAACATTTTTGAAGTCTTCAACTGTCCAATTTTGGTGAGCTCGTGCAAATTGTAGCCTCTTTTTTCCATTCGTAGTGGAGATGAGTGGTACCCGGTGGGGTCTTCCGCTGTTGTAGCCAATCCGTGGTTATTTCAGTCAACGTTGCTCTTCTATCAGCTTGAATCAGTCGGCCCATATAGTTATCCAGGTAAAGGTCCCCAGTATAGGGTAGCCAGGTACAGGTACCCCCAGTATAGGTAACAAGTTATAGGTGCCCCAGTATAGGTAACCAGGTACAGGTCCCCCTGTATAGGTAGCGAGCTATAGGTGTCCCACTATAGGTGGACAGGTACAGGTGGTACCACAGTGTAGATAGCGAGCTATAGGTGCCCCAGTATAGGTAGCCAGGTACAGGTGGTGCTACAGTGCAGGTAGCAACCAATGGGTGCCCCAGTATAGATAGCCAGGTACAGGTGGGGCCCCAGTGTAGGTAGCAAGCTATAGGTGCTCTAGGTGGTGCCACAGCGTAGGTAGCGAGCTACAGGCGTTTCAGTATAGATCGCCGGGTGCAGGTGGTGCCCCAGAATAGGTTAGAGACTTACATAACCCCATTCCCACGTGGATTCCTCTTGCTGTCTCTCCTACTCTCTCCGCGCTCTTCTCTTCTCACCGCCTGGCTGCGTCCTACCGCTATGGTTACTTCCAGCGACATCTCTGACGTTATGAGGCGCTGTCGGGCAACCATGGAGAAAGGACATGAGTTGATGAAAGGAGGAGAGCGCGGCAACAGGAGGAGGGAGAGCGAGAGGAGTCCGTACGGGAACAAGGCTTTGTAGGTTATGCTGCGGACACTGCCTGCCACTTCTCTCCTGGGGGGGGGGGGGAGCGAGATTTTGTCTCCTGGGAACTCCCTGACAGGTGCTGATGTTCCACCAGGGTTCAGCAGACCCCAGGTTGAGAACCACTGTACCAAAGAACTCCTGTACAGAGGATAGCTTTGACCATGTAGGGCATGTTAAAGTGATCCAGAGGTGAAAATAAACTGATTAGATAAACAGTCGTATTTATCTTCCTACTCCTAAAAATGACCCTTTTTTTTAAATATCCCTTTGTTTTATTTTCTGTTTAAAAATTTACAAAGTAGAATGAATGAATGAATGAGGCAGCCTATTAACTGTCCCCAAATGAAAATACACAAACTACTGACCTTTTTCTATCTCCACCTGCTCTCAGAAATTGTGTTCTGACAAGAAATCTTTTAAGGCTGTTATTTGATTAGTGATGCTTACTATATTCCCGACAAGGTACGGACAAGTTAGAAGCTGTCACTTCCATGTCTTAAAGTTAACTCTTTCAGTCAGCAAAATAAAACTAGTAAAACAAACAGTCTGGTTATTAATATGTTTTGTACTGTACATATACATGTTTATCTCCGTGTCACATGTAGCCTCGGGTACACTTTAAATCCTACAGTAAGATTTGAAACAGGCATGGGTATTTATGTGAATACTTATGTTGTGAAGCCAGCTCTACTCAAATATTCTTTAGGAACTTTGAAAACGGAATAAAACATGAATGACGGGAGAAAAATCAGAACCCCCCCCCCCCCCCCCCCCCCCTTCAGAAACAAATCCACATCTTTACCAGATGCCAAGACTTGCTGCTTTTGCCATCTTACCTACTGTCTTCCTTCACCCCATATCTCTAGATTTTAAGCTCACAAGGGCATGTCTTCTTCTTAGCAGTTTTTGTTTCTATGGTATTTATTGTCAATATATTTATTCTTAAATCTCAATTACATCAAGTGAACATGCATCTGTATTGCTATTTTTTGCTAGTACTATATACCATTACCATTATTGCAACAATCACAGAAGACTCTTTGTTCTATAAAATATTTGCCACTTTCAGTCAGTTTTTTATGTGTAAAAATGCAATACTAGAATTAGGACTGTGCCATTAGCAGTAGTGCTGACATTTGAAAGTGACAAGACCATTTCAAAAGAAGTGTAATCATCCTATTGTAATTACACATCTTTACAAATGCCATTTCAAGTGTACTCTGTGACAATGATGGCAATAGTACCCAGTACATTCAAAAACTCTCTCTTTATGCAATAAATGTCCTATAAGTCTATATGTATTCTGTGTTAATGGAGGTTCTGATTGTTCTGTGCAAGAAATATGTATGCATTTATGGAGTCCACTATTGTCTGTATAATACAGGGCCATGGAAAATGATTGTGCCAAATAAATAATAATAGTTATATGAGCTTAGTGAGTCAGGTCCACTGTTTTCAGTAGCAGAAATGTTTTCAGCAATCTTTTAAAGCACTCCTGTATGTGTTATACAGAAATAGCTCTCTAGTCATATCTGTTATTGCCAATAATCTTTAACCCTTTAGCAGCCAATTTATTTAGAACCTTGCAAGTGCTCCAGGCCAAATTATTTTAGCACTTTGTTATTTCTTTTTTGCTACATTTACCTGCTTCCAATTAGTACTGCTGTAATGTGTATTTATGGCCACTTGTCACTAGGGGGCAGGCAGTGTGAGACAATAACAAAGAACTTCTGCTTTCAGTTTCTATATTTTCTGATGGTAGAGAGATCAAAGCATTCCAATCATTTACAGCACGAGTTCTGTTGACTGAGGTCAAAAGCAGTGCACTTATCTCAAACGAGATAACTCTATTGAAGTTGCTAATGGGTTAAACACTGTTTGTTCTTTGGTTACAACTCTGAACATATTCATATCCCCTCCACAAAAACAGCACAAAACAACAGTAAAATACTCACCTATGGAGAGGGAAGTCTCTGCATCTCATAGAGCCTTCCCATTCACTTGAAGAAGCTGTCGCCGCCAACAAGTGACTCCTATAGCTCCTGAGCCTTTCCTGAGCATAGTGCTCCAGATGTGTCAGGTTTTAAGAGTATATCCATAGGTTCCTAGACCCGAGACTGAGCTTTTCAACACTAGGAAGCAGCTTTTACTTCTGAATGTCTTTATAGTCTTGAAATGTAATTGTTCCCTACACAGATGCAAGACAACCCCTGCCAGATACAGTTTAGTAACCCCAAAACATACGTGAACCTCCTCCATGCTTTAAAATAGGTAGGGCATTCTTTTCTTTGAAAGCTTCCATTTTTTATCAGTGGACAAAAAGCTCATGTGAGTTGCCTAAACCTCCATGTTGTCTGATTTTTCCAAAAGGCAATCTCCCAGGGGTACTATGGCCTGCCAACCGGAATTTTAGTACATTTCAGTCTGTTTTTTTTTTTAAGTTCTTGTAGAGTCCTATTGAGCCCACTTGCTTGAAACCAGATATTGATAAACCCTGAAATTGGGAGTTCAGCTTCTGAGAAAGTTGCCCTTAAAGTGAACCTTAACTGTAAATAATAACAAGAGTTTCACTTACCTGGGGCTTCTACCAGCCTCCCTGCAGCCATCCTATGCCTGCGGCGTGCCAACCCGATCCTCGGTTCCCCCGCCGCAGCTTAGTTTCGTTTCTGCTCACTGAATCAGTCGGACAGTCCACTGTGCCTGCACGGCCCTGGCTGTGTGCGTCCTCATACGCATTCACGTCAGCGAGCGCGTCCTGGGCAGGCACAGTAAGAGAGAACCTCTTACTGCACCTGCGCAGGATGTATTCGCCAACAAGAACGCGTACGAGGATGCAGGCGACCAGGGCCGCACAAGCACAGTGGACTGTCCAACTGATTCAGTCAGTAGAAATCAAACTAAACTGCGGGGGGAGGATTGGTTCAGCATGCAGCGGGCACAGGACAGCTGCGAGAGGCTGGTCGAAGCCTCGGGTAGCTAAAACTCATGTTCTTATTTTCAGTTAAGGTTCACTTAACTTTTTGTCCATCCTTTTGCCTATTCTGGCATCAGTTTTCTTCTAGTGGCCGCATCCAGGCCAGTAGCCCATAGTAGCTCTTCATATTTGCAACTGTTTTTGCTGGAATGTTGCTTTTAATATACATTTCTATCATTTTGTTTCTTATTTACTCAAACATCAGCCTCCTTTGCTTTATCTGGCCCATGATCACTGTAAGACACATGATGATACCAAATAGCAGAATTACTACAGTACTCCATTTAACTTGGTGGTATGACTGATTGCAAAATAGCAGATGTGTGATACTAAGTAAAGAAAACACCTTGTTTGACAAGTTACTTTAATCCAGTTATTTATCTTTTCTAGGGGTACCAACTAATGTGTCCATTTCATTTTACAATATCCTAGTAATGTAGAATAAGTAATGCTTTATCACACATTTGCCTTTACTTTACTCAACATAACAATGGCATGCAGTTTATACATGGTGGAACAACTTGTTTTCATTTAATTACTTTTCAGGGAGCATGAAACACTGAGCTGTAACAGTTCCAGCCAATTTGCCCACAGCTATTTAGTACGATTTGGAAAAAAATGCTGAAAACTGTATTTCTGCTACTGAAAACACAGTTGATACTGATCCACTAAGCTGAAGCATTGCAAGAGATGGCTCTGCCAAGTATGGCACTGTGTTTACAAGTGCCATGAGGAGGCAGCCATGAAGGGCAGGGACTGCTGACTCCCTTACCTCTCTGAGCTTCTCCCACCACAGTTGGCTCCATGGAGAAGAATAAGGAATTGTGTAAACACATTAACATTTCTCTGTTTTCACCAGGCATTGTACTTCCTCAGCTAGCTGATAGCTGCTGATTTATTGTAAAAATAACCTGTGGCCTTGCAGTGCACTACCTGGTGTACATGCTTTTTTTATACAAGTGCACCTGAAGAATGTCAAAACACATACACAATATTATAAAGAGGTACTAAACTTTTATTACAACAATATAAACATATCTCAGTGGTACATGCTGTGTATTTGAAATTAATGTCAATAAAAATTATCTTTCTGTTTTAAAACACAGCCAGCTGTGAATTTCCAAACATTCACAGTATATTTTAATGGCACTTGTTAATAAACAAGAAATCTGTGTCTCTGAAGAGTATATCTAGAAATGCCCACCTTTCTACTTGAGTAATTAGTTGCACAATTCAGGATCCATTGTTACTCATATTAGCACCAGGCATAATCATGTGATTGGAGGAAGGCTTTGACACTCCCATTTGGGATTTGGGATACATCAGCTCTATTGTATATACATACAGAAACAATTATTATTATTATTGATTTATAAAGCGCCAACATATTCCGTGGCGCTGTACAAAGTAAGAAACAAACATGGGGTACATAATAATACAGACAATGGTGTACACCAAAATACAAGATACATAATTAGTGACAAAATACAAAGAATGATACAAAATACAAATTATAGAATTGGTAATGACAGTGATAAAATGTACATGATGAATAACATGTATAATGGTTACCAAGACACAAAAGGGGGAGAGAACCCTGCCCTTGCGAGCTTACAATCTAAAGGGAATGGGGGGGAGGGGAGGGGGAAACAGGAGGAGGGGTAGTATGCAGCAAATATGTAGAGGCTGTGTGTATTAGGATACCTAGTAGGAGTGCAATTTGGTCTTAGGACAAAGGGAAGTGGCTTAAGGTAGTGCATATGCTTGTCGGAACAAGTGTGTTTTTAGAGAGCGTTTAAAGGCAACAAAGGTTGGCGAGTGACGGATGTGTTGTGGAAGGGCATTCCAGAGGAGGGGTGAAGCACGTGCGAAGTCTTGTAAACGTGAATAGAAGGATTTGATTCTAGATGAGGACAACAAAAGATCAACAATAATAACAATGCTAAAGGGATTTCTGCAACTACCAGTAATTATCACAGCAAAACAAAACAAAAGTGGAATTTAAATTTTAAAGCTACATTTCTGTTGGGAAACTCTTTCTTATGTGCACTGCTCAACTATAAGGACCAATGAAAGAGACCACAAACAGAGACAGTATTTTTGTTACATTTGTCTTCTTCCTGTTCCCTTTGACACCAAAGCAAGGGCTCCCTCCTCACATATACCTTTTCTCACATATACCCCTTCAAAGTTCCAGTGCTGAGGCTGCCAGGGGTTTACTGCTGTCCCTTAGAGAAGGGCTGCTGTTTTATTACAGCTCCAACTGTCACTCCTAGCAGGGGGTGTGGCATGTGCACCAGTCAACCTTCCCAACAGGAAGGGAATGTGGATGCTACTGTCACCAACTTCTGCCCAGTCTATAAATTAACAAGAGGCATGGCTATGGAGTTTGATGCTGAGGATGTTGTGGCACAGTTGGATTGGCTCTAGGTTTCTAGGATGCATTGTGGGGGATAGTTACAGTGGTGTGAAAAACTATTTGCCCCTTCCTGATTTCTTATTCTTTTGCATGTTTGCCACACTTAAATGTTTCTGCTCATCAAAAACTGTTAACTATTAGTCAAAGATAACATAATTGAACACAAAATGCAGTTTTAAATGATGGTTTTTATTATTTTGTGAGAAAAAAACCTCAAAACCTACATGGCCCTGTGTGAAAAAGAAATTGCCCCCTGAACCTAATAACTGGTTGGGCCACCCTTAGCAGCAATAACTGCAATTAGGCGTTTGCGATAACTTGCAACAAGTCTTTTACAGCGCTCTGGGGGGATTTTGGCCCACTCATCTTTGCAGAATTGTTGTAATTCAGCTTTATTTGAGGGTTTTCTAGCATGAACCGCCTTTTTAAGGTCATGCCACAACATCTCAATAGGATTCAGGTCAGGACTTTGACTAGGCCACTCCAAAGTCTTCATTTTGTTTTTCTTCAGCCATTCAGAGGTGGATTTGCTGCTGTGTTTTGGGTCATTGTCCTGCTGCAGCACCCAAGATCGCTTCAGCTTGAGTTGACGAACAGATGGCTGGACATTCTCCTTCAGGATTTTTTGGTAGACAGTAGAATTCATGGTTCCATCTATCACAGCAAGCCTTCCAGGTCCTGAAGCAGCAAAACAACCCCAGACCATCACACTACCACCACCATATTTTACTGTTGGTATGATGTTCTTTTGCTGAAATGCTGTGTTACTTCTACGCCAGATGTAATGGGACACGCACCTTCCAAAAAGTTCAACTTTTGTCTCGTCGGTCCACAAGGTATTTTCCAAAAAGTCTTGGCAATCATTGAGATGTTTTTTAGCAAAATTGAGACGAGTCTTAATGTTCTTTTTGCTTAAAAGTGGTTTGCGCCTTGGATATCTGCCATGCAGGCCGTTTTTGCCCAGTCTCTTTCTTATGGTGGAGTCGTGAACACTGACCTTAATTGAGGCAAGTGAGGCATGCAGCTCTTTAGATGTTGTCCTGGGGTCTTTTGCAGCCTCTCGGATGAGTTTTCTCCGCGCTCTTGGGGTAATTTTGGTCGGCTGGCAACTCCTGGGAAGGTTCTTCACTGTTCCATGTTTTTGCCATTTGTGGATAATGGCTCTCACTGTGGTTCGCTGGAGTCCCAAAGCTTTAGAAATGGCTTTATAACCTTTACCAGGGTGATAGATCTCAATTACAGTACTTTTGTTCTCATTTGTTCCTGAAGTTCTTTGGATCTTGGCATGATGTCTAGCTTTTGAGGTGCTTTTGGTCTACTTCTCTGTGTCAGAAATCTCCTATTTAAGTGATTTCTTGATTGAAACAGGTGTGGCAGTAATTAGGCCTGGGGCTGACTACAGAAATTGAACTCAGATGTGATAAACCACAGTTAAGTTATTTTTTTAACAAGGGGGGCCATCACTTTTTCACACAGGGCCATGTAGGTTTTGAGTTTTTTTTTCTCACTAAATAATAAAAACCATCAATTAAAACTGCATTTTGTGTTCAATTATGTTATCTTTGACTAATAGTTAAGGGTTTTTGATGAGCAGAAACATTTAAGTGTGACAAACATGCAAAAGAATAGGAAATCAGGAAGGGGGCAAATAGTTTTTTACACCACTGTATAAAGTGTAAGAGTTGGGACACCATTCTCAATCCAAAATAGCGCAGATGGTGATGTCTGTTCACTAGCAGGGTAGGGGGGCGGGGGCTAATGAGAAAAAAAAATATTTATGATATAGGGCTTTAAATAATTATTTAGTCAATTGCCAATTAGAATAAAATAGATTCGAAAGTTGGATTTTATGATGTAATTTGAAGAAAGAATCGTTCAGTAAATGTGAACAATCGATAATTACCTTCCGATTACTTTCAATCATAAAAATCGCTTTGAAAGATCACATTTAGTAAACAAATTGTACCATTAATGGTCACCTTTACTACTGGCAGACATGAAAAAAGACAGCACCAACTGCCATTATTAATATTCACACCCACTAACATTGCGATAGGCTAAAATGTTTTTTTAATAGATATACATATGCACAGAGGAAGATACTGGTTGCTTGGCAGTTGGAAGCAGCTGTTATTACGCACAATGCAGCAAGGTCATAGATTTGAAACTGTCAGGACCTAGGACCTGAGATCACACTGTAGGAGCGGTTTCACCACAGTATAATCGATACAGACTACCCTGATTATCTATTTAAGGAAAGGTAAAGATTTCTCACGGAAAAGGGGGTATCAGCTACTGATTGGGATGAAGTTCAACCTTTGGTTACAGTTCCTCTTTAAGGTTCTTAGTTGATAGCTAACAGAATTCATCATGTACCTGCTCAGTTGGCATAAGAGTAAGGTATATTATCAAATTTACACCACAATCCAGCACAACTTACCATAGGGCTTTCTGGGCATTAGGCCCCGTTCACACTGCACGCGTTTCCAGCCGCGTTTTGGAAACGCGTGCAGGTGGCCGACACGCACGACATCAGACAGTGCATAGAGTGCACTGTCTGATGTTCACACTGCATGCGTTCCGGACCTGTGCGGTCCAGGAACGCATGCTGCACGCATTTTTTGTAAAAACGCATGGCTGTCCCATTCACTTTTCAGTGATGGGATCAGCCACGCAACGCACACAAACGCGGATGGCGTGCGTTCATACGCGTTGCGTTCTGCATGCGTGGCCATCCGCGTTTGTAATGTGGACGGGGCCTACTTATCGCACAATTCACATAACATGAACCACTATGGCTATCATTCATGAAGCATTTCCGCATACTGATGTGCACTTTCCCATGGTCAGTTTCAGTGATCCCAGCAATAAGAACAACAGCCACAGGATGCAGCTAGCAGAGTTACTGATTGCACAAGATGATGGGTATGATGAAAAGCATTACAGAAGGTAGGCTGGTCCCCTGAATCAGTGTATTACATTCTCATGTCTGAAAAAATGAACCACTTCTTAATGTATTTCACAATCTTACCATCATCCTAATACAAGACAAAGAGCTGCTCATTATAGTTTAATGTGGTTTTCGCGGCACACATTTGGCAAGCGTTTGCCTTATGAGATGTTGGAATTGATTAAGACACAAAATGAGCACTAGATTTCTTTATTAAACGTCTCTAATAAAAAATGTATTCTTTCTTCAACTGCCAAAATAACCATTGTTGTCTTGTCATGGTAAGTAGTTCTGTTTCACACCCAAATGTACAGAGGCGCATGCCAAAAAGCCAGCAAATGTATTATTATTGATTCATGTAGTGCCATCACGCTCCATGGTGCTGTACAGAGTACATACAATACATGGGTGGATCATGCTAGGTTGTTGTAAAACAAATATTACAGCAACTATTGTAATACACAAAGCTGTCTAACATGATATACAGCAGCTATGAGAACTGGAAAGACAGTCCTGCCGATGTGATTATCTAAAAGGAAAAAAGCAAGGTGAGGTAGCGAGTAGGCTGTATATAGGTTGGCAGTATGTTCCTGTGTCACAGTCTGG
This sequence comes from Hyperolius riggenbachi, assembly GCF_040937935.1. Lineage (NCBI taxonomy): Eukaryota > Metazoa > Chordata > Amphibia > Anura > Hyperoliidae > Hyperolius > Hyperolius riggenbachi. Next base: position 270,854,208 of record NC_090646.1, on the reverse strand, counting down.
GAGAATTTGAGCTAGGTACCGTACATGGCTGAATGGAGTCCATTTGGATAAAGTATACATTCTGTCTGAAGGGGTGTAATCTGACAGTATTAAGTGTTTCTACAACTGGAGACTGGCAAATACATTACAGGACATAATTAAAAGGAGAGGTGAAGCTTGTGAGAGGCCCTGTATACGTGAATGTGAGGTAGTGTTGGGCGAACAGTGTTCGCCACTGTTCGGGTTCTGCAGAACATCACCCTGTTCGGGTGATGTTCGAGTTCGGCCGAACACCTAATGGTGTTCGGCCAAACCGTTCGGCCACATGGCCGAACTAAGAGCGCATGGCCGAACGTTCCCCGAACGTTCGGCTAGCGCTGTGATTGGCCGAACGGGTCACGTGGTTCGGACCCGAACGCGCTCTGATTGGCCGAACTGTCACGTGGTTCGGGTAAATAAATACACGAACCACGTCATATCTCCGCCATTTGTCTGTGGGTTTAGCTTTGGGTAGGCAGGCAGGGTAGTTCGCGCTCCAGCCACGCTAGCCAGGGTCCCCCGAGTCATTGTGTCGCTGCTGGGAATAGTAGTACACCGCTCGCTCAGCCACACTATATAGCATTGTGTTTACTGCCACTCTGTGTACCTTGCTCAGCCACACTATATAGCATTGTGTTTACTGCCACTCTGTGTCTGCTGGGAACAGTAGTACACCACTCGCTCAGCCACACTATATAGCATTGTGTTTACTGCCACTCTGTGTACACCGCTCACCCAGCACACTATATAGCATTGTGTTTACTGCCACTCTGTGTCTGCTGGGAATAGTAGTACACCGCTCGCTCAGCCACACTATATAGCATTGTGTTTACTGCCACTCTGTGTACCTCGCTCAGCCACACTATATAGCATTGTGTTTACTGCCACTCTGTGTCTGCTGGGAACAGTACTACACCGCTCGCTCAGCCACACTATATAGCATTCTGTTTACTGCCACTTTGTGTCTGCTGGGAATAGTAGTACACCGCTCGCTCAGCCACACTATATAGCATTGTGTTTACTGCCACTCTGTGTACCTCGCTCAGCCACACTATATAGCATTGTGTTTACTGCCACTCTGTGTCTGCTGGGAACAGTAGTACACCGCTCGCTCAGCCACACTATATAGCATTGTGTTTACTGCCACTCTGTGTACCTTGCTCAGCCACACTATATAGCATTGTGTTTACTGCCACTCTGTGTCTGCTGGGAACAGTAGTACACCGCTCACCCGCCACTGTATATCATTGTGCTCTGTGTCGCTGCTGGGAATAGTGGTACACCGCTCACCCACCACTGTATAGCATTGTGCTCTGTGTCGCTGCTGGGAATAGTGGTACACCGCTCACCCACCACTGTATAGCATTTCTGTACTGCCACTGTACTGCTGCCAGTCAGTGTGTACTTTAAGGATTAATGAAATGAGGAAGAAATCCGGTGAAAGAGGGAGGGGCAAGGGAAGAGGTGTTTCCCCTGACGGTTCACGTACAGGCCACAGGGGAGCACCCAAGAAAACCCACTCAATACCGCCCATGTTGTCCAGGACAACAACCCTCACAAATCCAAAAGAACAGGACCAGATAATTACTTGGATGACCTCTCAAGCGTCCAGCAGTGGGTTAAGCAGCACCAGCACATCACGCACGAGGTCCGAGTCCTCAGCCAGTTACAAGGAGCCAGTGGGCACAAAGCTGACACAACCGGCAGCGACACCACGCACACAACTGCCAGATAACCAGTCCGATGAATTACCTCAGGACACAATGGGGTATTCGCAGGAGCTATTCCCAGCCCAACAAACTTCCACCTTTCAAAGGTCAATGGAGGAACAGCCAGAAATGTTGTGCCCGGATTCACAACCATTAACTGTGGGAAATGCACCGCGCACTGAAATGCAAGGCGAGTCCGAGGACTTTGAAACCCAAATCCCAGAGCAAGTTGGGCAGGAGGGGTTGCAATTGCAGGAGGTCGGCCGACAAGATCTGGAAGACGACGTTGTAGTGAGCTGCGCAGAGGTTGTTCTGGGGAGCTCTACTCCACGGCGGCGGTCCCCCACAATGACATATGACGAGTTTGAGGAGATGGAAGAGGAGGGTATGGACAATGTGGACATAGACCCAGATTTTGTTTGTGAACGAGAACATCGTCGTCGTAGCAGCAGCACAGATGAGTCTGTTGAAGAACCCACTGCTGCACGAGTTCGCCTTGTGCCACAAGGTAGGCGGCGCGCAATTTCAGGCACCACAAGCGTGGAAGTTCAAGTGAGAGGAAAAAGAGGCGCAAACAGAAATCGCCAGCAAGGCAGGTGCTCCAAAGTCTGGGCTTTCTTTGAAGACTGCACTGAGGATGGTACTATGGCGATTTGCAAGGTGTGCAAGACCCGCCTGAGCAGGGGGAAAAGTATTAACAACCTCTCCACCACCAGCATGAGCCGCCACATGCTATCCAAACATCCCACTCTGTGGGCAAACGTGGCAGGACAGGGTACCAGCAACACTGCCTTCCTTGGGGTCACCAGACTCACCACCAGACCCGCCTCAGCAGCAGCAGTAGCCCAGCCATTGCATGGTTCACAACATTCACAAACATCAGACGCTGACACTGTCACTTTCCGGAGTAGTGCTCTTGAGGTCTCCCAGTGTTCATCAAACACAACAACCAACAGCCCTTCAGTGTGCCGCCCCACGATTGAGTTGTCTGTCTCGGAGATGTTTGATCGCAAGAGGAAATTGCCAGCAAATGACCCCCGGGCCGTGGCAGTAACAGCCAGCATAGCCAAGCTTCTGGCCTGCGAAATGCTGCCATATCGAGTGGTGGAGACAAACAGCTTCAAGGGCATGATGTCAGTGGCCATCCCACATTACGTGGTTCCCAGCCGCTACCACTTTGCGTGCTCTGCAGTGCCTGAGTTGCATGAGCACGTGGTCAGCAAAATAACCCGAAGCTTGAAGAATGCCGTTGCCTGCAAGGTTCACCTCACCACTGACACCTGGACCAGTGCGTTCGGCCAGGGTCGATACATCTCCCTTACCGCACACTGGGTGAACCTTGTGGAGCCTGGCAGCGATTCCTCACCTGCTACGGCGCGGGTGTTGCCCACGCCGCAAACAGCTGCACCGCCGTCCCTCCCACTGGATAACAACAGCAGCACCTACCTCTCTGACTCCTTCTCCTCCAACGCATCTCAAAGCTGTACCTCATCCGGAAACGCTAACCCAGCACCAGCAGCAGTAGGATCGTGGAAGCAGTGCAGCACAGCTGTTGGCATGCGTCAGCAAGCGTTGCTGAAGCTGATCTGCCTTGGGGATAAGCAGCACACAGGGGAGGAAATTTGGAGGGGAATAAAGGAACAGACGGATTTGTGGCTGGCACCGCTGGACCTGAAACCGGGCATGGTTGTGTGTGATAATGGGAGTAATCTCATTCGCGCTTTAAGGTTGGCTAAGCTGACACACATCCCTTGCCTGGCACACGTGATGAACCTAGTAGTTCAGCGGTTCCTGAGGACATACCCAGGCGTGGCCGATCTTCTGTTGAAGGTGCGACGAGTGGCCAAACATTGTAGAAATTCCAGTACTGCTTCGGGGGCACTCGCCAAGATGCAGGAGCGCTTCAATCTCCCCCACCATCGCTTGCTGTGTGATGTCCCTACGCGCTGGAATTCTACGCTGCACATGCTAGCCCGCTTTTGCGAGCAGAAGAGTGCAGTGGTCCAGTACATGACGGCGCAGTACCGAGGCGCATCCGGACAGCTGCCAAGCTTCTGTGGATCCGATTGGGCCAACATGTTGGACCTCTGCCAAGTCCTCCAAAATTTTGAGCAGTCCACGTTGCTTGTGAGCAGTGACAACCCTTCAGTCAGCATTACCATACTTTTACTCTTAACTCCAAAAATTCACACATCACCCACCTTCTGGGCCTAAGACAGACCCTCGTGCCGGTGCACTTCTCCTGCAGGTACACCACTCCTGCTCCACTAGCGTAGAAATTCAAAAACGGAGACTGCACACAAATGGCTTTAGCAACAAGCTGTATTAGTGAGCATGTAGAGGCACATACACAACATGTTTCGGGCGGAGCCCTTCCTCAGGTGTGCCACACCCTTCACCAGTAACACCTAAATACCTTCCCACACACAGAAAGTCATGTGACAATCACATGACCCAAAGAAGCAGATACAAACATATCATTTAACCATTAAGGGAACTACACCAAAGGTGTCTACCCCAATAAGAACTGAGGAGTAGGACACCCAGACATAGTCGATTTATATAGTAATTCTTTCAATAGCAATAAAATTTCATCATATTTAACGATACCAATCTTGGAAAGTCCTTTTATAAACATTCTGCGCAATCCATTTCATCCTAGGAGAAAAACATCATAGAAAACATCTTAAGCTCAAATTTTCGTTTAGGCCATTAGGGCATACACAATCTCTTACTGAAGAGGTCAATGTTGAAAATCAAGGAAACAGCTGTCATGATGCAACTGGGGGAATCTGAAGGAGAAAACGATCAGCGTGATGGTACCAACATCAGGCCATCCGCCTCAGGAAACGCTGGCCCCAGCAGCTATGACGAAGAAGAGGAGGAGGAACAGCTGGAGTTGGAGCAGGAATTTCCTGCCACCACTGACGAGGGCCAGAGCGGTGCACGTTGGACTTCCACAATTCAGCGTGAATGGTCAGCAGAAGCAGACCAGGAAGAAGGTGACGACTATGATGCATCACAACAACTATCACAACGCTCACAAGAGGATGATGAGGATTCTGGCAGGACTCTGGCACACATGGCTCAATTCATGCTAGAATGCATTGAACGCGACCCACGCATTGTGCGCATTCTGGACAACACCAATTACTGGGTTTATACACTTCTGGATCCACGGTACAAACACAATGTTCCAAAACTGCTTGAAGAAAGAGTCAGACAGGTCAAAATGGAAGAATACCAGCAGGCCCTTGTGGAGACTTTAGAGAGGAGATTGACATCCTCCCCCTCCTCTTGCCAGTTGTACGCCGACAGACTGACTTCCGCAAACCCAGGACGACCAGGAGGGCAGCAAACAACACAAGCCGCAGCTAGTGCCCAAAAGGGAATGGTATCGGCAGTGTCCTTGGAGTGGGAAAATTTTCTGACACCCATGCAGCAGCCCACAGAACAGCAAGCGTGCAGATCCACCTCCAACACTGATCGCCTGGAGAAGATGGTCAAGGAGTACATGTCAGATGGCGTAGCTGTATTGAACAATCCATCTGCACCCTTCAACTATTGGGTATCGAAGCTAGACACCTGGCACGAACTGGCAATGTACGCAATAGAGGTGCTGGCTTGCCCAGCAGCCAGCGTTATGTCGGATCGCTGTTTCAGTGCTGCCGGAGGCATCGTCACAGATCGGCGTATCCGCCTCTCCACAGAAAATGCAGACCGTCTGACTCAAATTAAAATGAATCAATCCTGGATTGGAAGCGACTATGCAACACTCCCGGACCCAAACCAAGTAACATGAACAATGACCATCTGTGATGGGTTAGCGTTGCCGGTCCCTGTTTATGGAACCTCTCATCTGTATTACATTTATGACTGCATGGCGGTAAAAAGCATGCTATCCGCACGCTTCTTGTCCTCATGCAAGGCCTGGGTTGTTGTGTCTCAAAGCGTGGCCTTCTCCTCCTGCGCCTCCTCCTGTTACATCACGTGTGCTGCTGCTGCTGCTGGGTTAGCGTTGCCGGTCCCTGTTTATGGAACCTCTCATCTGTATTACATTTATGACTGCATGGCGGTAAAAAGCATGCTATCCGCACGCTTCTTGTCCTCATGCAAGGCCTGGGTTGTTGTGTCTCAAAGCGTGGCCTTCTCCTCCTGCGCCTCCTCCTGTTACATCACGTGTGCTGCTGCTGGGTTAGCGTTTCCGGTCCCTGTTTATGGAACCTCTTATCTTTATTACATTTATGACTGCATGGCGGTACAAAGCATGCTATCCGCATGCTTCTTGTCCTCATGCAAGGCCTGGGTTGTTGTGTCTCAAAGCGTGGCCTTCTCCTCCTGCGCCTCCTCCTGTTCCATCACGTGTGCTGCTGCTGCTGCTGCTGCTGGGTTAGCGTTGCCGGTCCCTGTTTATGGAACCTCTCATCTGTATTACATTTATGACTGCATGGCGGTAAAAAGCATGCTATCTGCACGCTTCTTGTCCTCATGCAAGGCCTGGGTTGTTGTGTCTCAAAGCGTGGCCTTCTCCTCCTGCGCCTCCTCCCTTTACATCACGTGTGCTGCTGCTAGGTTAGCGTTTCCGGTCCCTGTTTATGGAACCTCTTATCTTTATTACATTTATGACTGCATGGCGGTACAAAGCATGCTATCCGCACGCTTCTTGTCCTCATGCAAGGCCTGGGTTGTTGTGTCTCAAAGCGTGGCCTTCTCCTCCTGCGCCTTCTCCTGTTCCATCACGTGTGCTGCTGCTGCTGCTGGGTTAGCGTTGCCGGTCCCTGTTTATGGAACCTCTCATCTGTATTACATTTATGACTGCATGGCGGTAAAAAGCATGCTATCCGCACGCTTCTTGTCCTCATGCAAGGCCTGGGTTGTTGTGTCTCAAAGCGTGGCCTTCTCCTCCTGCGCCTCCTCCAGTTCCATCACGTCTGCTGCTGCTGGGTTAGCGTTGCTGGTCCCTGTTTATGGAACCTTTCATCTTTATTACATTTATGACTGCATGGCGGTAAAAAGCATGCTATCCGCACGCTTCTTGTCCTCATGCAAGGCCTGGGTTGTTGTGTCTCAAAGCGTGTCCTTCTCCTCCTGCGCCTCCTCCTGTTACATCACGTGTGCTGCTGCTGGGTTAGCGTTTCCGGTCCCTGTTTATGGAACCTCTTATCTTTATTACATTTATGACTGCATGGCGGTACAAAGCATGCTATCCGCACGCTTCTTGTCCTCATGCAAGGCCTGGGTTGTTGTGTCTCAAAAAGCGTGGCCTTCTCCTCCTGCGCCTCCTCCTCCTGTTCCATCACGTGTGCTGCTGCTGCTGCTGGGTTAGCGTTACCGGTCCCTTTTCCCGGAACCTCTTCTCTGTATTACATTTATGACTGCATGGCGACAAAAAGCATGTTACCTGTGCAAAGAAACATGACATTTTCCACATTTAAAAGACAGTTTTTCCTTTAAAACTTTACAATCAATTTTCTCAAAAACTATAAGCTCTTTTTCAAATATTTTTTTTCCTCTTGTACCCACTCCCAAGGTGCACATACCCTGCAAATTTGGGGTATGTAGCATGTAAGAAAGCTTTACAAAGTACGAAAGTTCGGGTCCCCATTGACTTCCATTATGTTCGGAGTTCGGCGCGAACACCCGAACATCTCGGCGATGTTCGGCGAACGTTCGCGAACCCGAACATCTAGGTGTTCGCCCAACACTAATGTGAGGAAGTGGTTCTAGGGAAGGACACAAAAAGGTGGTGTTACGGGCTAATTTTAAGGAGTTATTCCCATTGCACCTTTTAGTACAAAGCATATAAAGAAAGGGTGTACGTTCTAAAGTTATGCACAGTAGCTAAGTGAGGTACCTACAGGGACACTCCAGGATCATCCCCAAAGCTTACTGGTAGTTTCATTGGTGTCCTCCAAAATAGAGTGAGTCCTTCTGAGGGATGGTAAGTGACATGCAGTTTAATGTACTTAAAAAAAAAAACTTGTGAAAATATCAATGCTATATAAATGCAAATAATAACAAATAAATATGCACAAATCTTAGATGACAGGGGTATGCACAGGAAAGTTACTACTGCTGAATGACCTTTTGTGCAAAGATCTTTGCATAAATATTCATATCTGGATCACTTCCCACTATGACTGTAAATCTTCAGATTGGAACATGATTATGAGATTCCTGTACACAGCTTTAGCATACATTCAAAGGGCAAAGTCTAAGCAGGATTAGTAAAGAGGGGTCTACCAGCATACATTTGAAAAAGTCACGAGCTAATTTAGGACGCTAAATAACGCAACGCTAAATAACGATATTACTAGCAATATCTGTAAATAACAATTTAAGCGCAACGCTAAATAACAAAAACAAAAATAAAGGTAAATAACGATTTAATTGCGGTATTACATTATTGGTAAATTTACTGATAATGTTGAACCTAACTATAACCTAACCTCTCCTTACTCTCACAGAGAACCCTCCCCTGGTGGTGCCTAACCCTAAGACCCCCTTGGTGGTGCCTAACCCTAAGTCCCCCCTGGTGGTGACTAACCCTAAGTCCCCCCTGGTGGTGACTAACCCTAAGACCCCTCTAGTGGTGCCTAACCTTAAGATCCCCGCTAACAATAATAAAATATATTTCAATTCAATTGCAGCCGCCCACTAAATAGCGTAACGGCTATCTATATAATGATAAATAACAGTTGTGCCCACATATAATCGATAAATAATAATTGCGCCCATTTGTTGCTGCAACTTTTTCAACTGCTCCTGTCTACCAACCTCATGCCACATTTTATTTGTCACAAGATACATTTACCCAATAAGTTAGTACCTTGCTAATTTTTCCACATTTCAACAACTGATCACATACTTTAGGGCAAACTGAAACAAAAAATCTAGATTGATGTATTGTAATGGAAAATCACAAATATACTTCTACAAATCATAGAACCATAATATCTAGTATCAGGAATGATGACGTAAACTCCTGTCTCTTAAAAATCTATTCTTGGTATATAAATGGAGTCCTTTCATGTGAAGCAGCGGTTTTCTCCTACCTCTAGGAATTGAAGGGACACACACAAACCTATTATTTTCTGGACTATGTCTGCTTTTGTGGTCGACCTTTCAATAAGCGAAGAGGATTTGCAGCAAACTGAAGTGTACAGTATTCCGTTATTGTATGAGATACTTGGAAATGTATGATGCATGCAAAGTATGCTATATGCATCATATATTTTCACTTACTGCATATAAAACCTTGGCAGCACTGTTCTGATCCAAGTGTAACAATTCGGACTTGTTGCCTCTGTGCTTTGATCAGGTTAAGAAATACAAGTGGGAAGATAGAACAGAGGGGCTAGCAGAATAAAGAAGCTGTAGGGAAGCTTGAGAAGTTTGGACTGGAAAATGACTTGGATATAAATGATCTCGTTATTATCAGCCAAAATTCTGTTCTTGTACTGAGCAAAATCAATATTTATACGAGCAAATATATTTCTGTTGAGTTCATAATGAATTATTTAAAATGAATGGCACTCAGATAAGACTAACAGACAACTCATAGAATTTATTTTCTCAATAACAATAGAGTGTGTCACAGGACACATTTCCGGAAGAAAAAAAAGTGCCCCTGTTTCTAAGGAGAATGGCTGTAAAACATTATTTTAGAGACTATGAGAAAAGAAGTGAAAAAAGTCAAAAGATATAATGAATGGTACAGCTTTCAAATAAAGCATAATGCATAATGGCCCATATGCAGTTAATTTTTTATCCTGATTTTCTCCTAGGTGATATTTTCCCATCTTACCAATAAAATGCCCTTTAAGCCACCAGCAAGTGAGAAAATACTCAAAATAATATTTGATAGTACATTTTCACGTACTTTTTGGTACTTTTTCAATTGAAAAATGCTGAAAAAGAGGTTTAATTGCAGTTCCAGAAATCAACAGCAGTGTGGTCTGTAAACTCAGCAGATTTTTTTTTCTTTCATTTCAATGTTTATCAATGGGAAAAAAGCAAAAAGGCTAACTAAATCATTGCATTTTGCAGAAGTGCTGAATTATGACAAGGTGTTAGGAGAGGACTACATTTTGACTTTGGGTCCACTTTAGTAACACAAAAACAAAAAAAAGCCACGCTGCTGTTGTGACGTAATATGCTTCTTGACACACAGAGTAGATCCATATATATATAAATGTACAAAAGAGCCAACACAATAATCACCATTTTTATAAGTATCACTTTAATTCTTGTTTGGTCTTCGCTTTTTTATTTTGTTTTGGGATACAGTGTAGAATAACGTTCAGAGTTGACAAACAAAATATCCAGAGACAGCAAAAAAACACCTTTTTTGCTGTCTCTGGATATTCTGCTTGTCAAACCTGAATGTCATTTCTGCACTGTATCCAAAAAAATGTCAAGACCAAACACGGATTAAAGTGATACCTATAAAAATAATGATTATTGTGGTGGCTCCTTTAAATCCCTGTGAATTGTATTATTAGGGGGTGGAGCATACATTTGTTTTATTTGGGTCTGTGAAATGTGCAGAGGAGGCATAACTCTTGGATTGTTACCACCCAGGCCCCACAAATAGAGTGTTTGGTTCATTTAAAAAATGCAGCATTCCAATGCCTACAACACAAACCATAAAAACACAATAAAATACAGTCCTTTTTCAAAGAAACAACTGGATTATCTAAAGAATTTCCTGTGCAACTAATTGGTTTCCAGATCACTAAAGATTGTTTCAATTTTCCACCGTCTTACAAATGCCCTGAAGATATAAAGAAGGTTGTGAAGTCAGCTGGATGGTTCATACAACACACAAGACATCTACTTAATGTTCACCAGTACTTGATGACTATCTGACACAAAATAGTCAAAACAAGCAATTTAACACTTGTAGAGAAAATAAATAATGAGAGAACATATTTTAGGCCCAAGTATTCACTGTGAATAAAGTACAGGTATCTGAAGTGAGAAAGAAGATTGATCAAAGACAACTGCTGTGAATGTACTTTGAACAACATATCTGGAAAAGAGCACCAAGGCATTACACTTCACAATAATCTATATACTGATTAGTTTTATGTCACACCTTCATACTGATAGCATACAGATTGAGGAGCTGACTGCTTCATGGAATTCTGTTAATTTCTGATTCCTCAACATTTAAAGGAGCTGATAAAATTGCCAAAAAATAGCGCCTAAAAATATATACATACCCCTTATTTCTAAAATAGGTCCCTTTATGTCCCCAATGTTTTGTGCCGTTGCCTAACTGCAGGAACTGTGCAGTGCCAGAGGGAAGGTTTTTTTTTTAACTATGGTAAAAAGCTTATATCAGCATGAACGTAGCAGAAAGCTTCCTATTCTGGGTTAAGATAAGGACACTGTGACCAGAAGGTAATTGAATCCTCCTCCTTTTGAATAGTTTACACAGTGATGTAAGCCTGTTATCTGGGTGATGTTTGTTGTGAGAGGGAGGGAAAATTAACACTGAGCTGGTTTGCACAGAAAAACAAAAGAAAAATGCAAAACGTCACATTTGGCATAACAGATAAATAGTAAAGATGGAAACCAGCTCATATCACATATCTTCAAAATCTTACAGTAAACACTACCCACAACAGAGAGGGAAACCTCTGGATCTGTGATGATCTGCTCGGCTGCCTGTGCAGGCAGGCAGCTTTTTGACCATTGTTTAGGTTTGCATGCTGCAGGACTCTGGAAAGAAGAGCTTCTGTTAGTTTTGCAGCTTGTGCTTGCAGAGGAATTTGCATACGTTGTCATGCAAATTGCCTGGCCACATTCATTGGAGGCGTGTACTATAAGTACTATGTCTTTCCCACAATGCTTGGCTGGTCATAAGGAGTCTTCCTGTGAAACACTCTGGAGAGTGTCAGCCATGCTCTTTGTTTGAAGATCAGCTTGGAGTAATTCCTGGAAACTGTGCTAGGCAGGTTCCCTAGTGCAGTTAGGATTGTTTATCTGTTTTGTTTGTCTGTTGCGATTGTCCTGTCCCAACGGTGGTCGACAGGAAATCGTTCTGATCTCTGTTCTTGGAGTATAGCTGGTGCAGCGGTTGCTACCAGCTATCTCTTCTGTTCTGTCTCCTTGGATCACGCTAGCCACTTTCCGCTAGTGCTGTGGATCCTTCTGTTCTGCCTCCCTGGATCGCACTAGCATCCTGCGCTAGTGCTGTGGATCCTTCTGTTCTGTCTCCTTGGATCGCGCTAGCCACTTTCCACTAGTGTTGTGGATCCTTCTGTTCTGCCTCCCTGGATCGCACTAGCATCCTGCGCTAGTGCTGTGGATCCTTCTGTTCTGCTACTCTGTACCTGGATCGCACTCGCTTCGCACTAGTGCTGTGGATCCTTCTGTTCTGTCTTCCTGGATCGCGCTAGCCACTTTCGCTAGTGCTGTGGATCCTATCTCTCGCTTGTCCCTGTTTTTCGTGTGTCTGTCTTGTCTGCTACGACCGCTTGCTGGAGGCTCGGTGAGGTAACCGTTAAGCAAGCGTTCGCGTCCTCTGTTTCATGTTTGTCTGTCGATGGTTAGTTAGGCGTGCTTGTCTCTATTGTGCTTATCACGTGGAGACCGCGCATAACCGCGTGCACTGTTGCGAATGAGTGCGGTGTTCGCGGTTAGCTAGCGTTTGTTATTTTCCGCATCTCCTCATTGTATGATTTGCTGTGCCTTTGCTATCCTCGTATTCTGTTCTGATCTGCCTTGTGTCACTTTTGGCAATCGCCTTTCTTGCGGTTGCGTTTCTGTTTCGTATCTGCTGTTGTGTGTGCGCGGTCGCGGGGTGGCGAATAGATTGGTGCACACACATACAATCTGTCCCTTTGCTCGTTCTCATTCGCAATCGCTTCTCTTGCGATTGCGTTCTGCGCTTCGTACAATTCCTGTCTGGCATTTGTGGAGGTACAGAAGATTGGTTCCTCTGCACTCCCCAGCGCCATCTGCCGACAAGAATTACCCTCTACGGGTGCGTAGCACCTTTTGCTGGGTGCCTGCAATTATACGCTTGTGGAGGATTTCCGCCGTATCAGCGCACGCGTTGTGCGCTGCTCACGGAGAAAGTTCCACAATCATTACAGGATCCTGAAGAGGCTTCCCCAGTTGTCCCCCGCAAACCCCCTGAGGGACCCCTGGAAAAAAATAAACAATAACACCAGCAGGCGCCGCTCCGCACAGGCACAGTAGCCACTTTCCGATGAGGGTCTCTGGCAGAAATAGCTGAGCTCGATCGGTCCGCTCTACCGTGCAGATGCGTTTGCGTCTGTGCAGTAGAGCAGACCCAAACAACATAAGACCCGATGCACCAATATTTTAGGTTATATCTATCCAATGCAGTACAATCCATAGCACAAAGCTACTGTATATTAGATTGTATACAGATGTATGCAGAATCAAGTCTAACTACCTTTGTGAGCAATGCTTAAAAGGTGCATGCAAACATGATATCTGACCTCTGGGCAACCACTTGCAGGAAGTATCATCGTTGCCACAACCCACGTTGCAACTATATTCTGATGTTACTGACTCCTTGTTACTGACTGCCTGATCCCTGAACATAATCCATGACTGATTCCTGTTTGACCTGGCGTATTCCTGACCTTGTGCAGCCTTGTCCTTTGGTACTTTAGGTGCTTCCACACTAGTTTCCCTCTAGCCTGAAGACATCCATGTTTAGAAGTCATGTTACTGATCTGCAGACCAGATTAGCATGTGACTCTGTGGCTGAATGAATAACTGCTATGCCTGGCTTTACTAACAATATAGATATCACTCCACATATCCAGTTTACAGGAAAATTCTGACCAGTAATAGCAGATTACCTCACAACATGTTCTAGAGGGATTTCCTTTTACTTGTTCCACTTACGAGATAATTTGCATAGGAAATCAGAGTCAAACAGTGTAGAACCCTACAATGATGTATTTCACAATGTAATGATAATAAATTACGCGCGGCTCATGTCCGTGCAGCTTAAGTGGTTAAAAGGAAATAAATATGGAAGCTTCCATAGGTCTCACACCTTGGGATCCTTTAAAAGTGTATGGATAGTTTCCCAGCTTTTTCTACCTGTGTTTCTTATCTCCTGCATAAGGTAAGCAGGGCATTCTTTAGATTTTAAATACATTAGCTAAAAATTACAATGATCTCAATCAAACTCAAAACAAGTCAGCCAAAATGAAACATAAAGTCCAATGGAAACTGGTAGATAGCAGCGCCAAAATTTGCTGCCAGCCAGTGGATTAGTTTAGGAGTTAAAAATAAAATAGGCAAAGCATCCTGCCCTGTGCTGTAATTATTCATACAATAAGGTAGGAATTTTTGGACACTCTCAAAGCATCTACACTACAGTATACTTTCAACTAGTGTTGGTGTTTCAGTATAAGTTCTACTGTTGCCTGAATAGCTCAGTTTCCTGTATAGGCGTTATAAATGTCCACTCACTTAATATGTGCATACATTTATATATAACTAGCAAGACCTTTTAAGATATACACATAAGCTTATTTATGTCCAAAACAATAATTTGTGATTATTTTGTCTGGCAATCTAAAAAGTGCAGACGAGCATCAAACACTGGCAGCCTCTCCTTCAGCTATCCACCAAGCTGATTGGCACAACCGATATTGTAGTCCCTTCTGAAAGCTGGAATGGGACAACCTCTGCTCATCCTTCCACTTTGCTCTACACTTTAGGCTAGGAGCACACTAGGCAGAAATGCATGCGTTTTTGCCCATAATGAAAGTCTTGGGGCCACATTAAACAAAATGAATGTGTCTGCACTTTACAATGTGCGTTTTTCAAAACACACAACTTGCTTCATATTTCTCAAAAACGCATGTAAAGCCCATATAATGTATTTCGATGGATGTGCATTTTACTGCTTTTTACATACGTTTTTGATGCTTTTTTCGTTCAATAAATATGATACTGCATTTTACTCCACTGAAAAAGGGAAATTATTGGAAAAAAAAAGCGAAACGCAAACACACCAAAACCGCCCAGCGGATCAACTTGCCCGAGCAGCGGCCAACTCTACCGTCCTTGCGCTACCCTGCCTGCCGTGTGATGTCACGCACATGCCCTCATCCCTCCGCCCCTCCGACACAGCTGACTTTGCCCTCTGTCAGTGTTGGCCTAGACATGTTGCCCAAAGGATCGGCTCCCCAATGGGCAACATCATTCAGCAGTGTGTACGGGCCTAAAGGAGATACCGAACGATCTTGTGATTATGTAAACTAGAATGTATTGTTTATATGAGTCTTTGCTACAGTGTATATAAACATAACACTCAGGTCAGGCAGCCAAACATACTTAAGTATACAGCATTCTGTAAAAGTAGAAAGCATTGTTTCTTGTGTATATAAAAAATAATCCCAAACTAGAAGTCAAATAGCCAAACACATATAAATGTATGTCATTCTGTACAAGCAGCTGATTGGTCTGTAGCCAAACACACTGAAAAGTATAAGCAGTTGATTGGTCTGTAAAATCCTGCATTCACTGGATTGCAGGATGGAGGTCTCGTACAAACTCTAAGGGCCTGAGCCCACTGACGCAGTTGTGTCCGCTTTTCAGTTACACATCAATGTTACAGATGCTGAAAAGCGGACACAACTGCGTTAGTGGGCTCTGGCCGTAACAGTTCACCTATTTTTAGTACTATAAGGCGCTCATGACCACAAGAGGCACCTATGTCTAGAGGACAAAAAAACAGGTAAAAAAAATATACTAAACCTGGTGCATCCATGGTGCAGGGGTGTCTTTTGGATTGTTTTCCCCCAATTACTATTCCCCCCTTGCATCCCAGTGTCCTCTTCTATCCCTCGTGTCTTTTGTCCCCCTTGTGTCCTCATGTGTCTACCTCTGCCCCCCTTGTGTCCTCTAATGCCCCCCTTGTGTCCTCTAATGTCCCCCTTGTGCCTTCCTATGTCCTTGTTTGTCTCCCCATCCTCCTTTTTGTCCGTGTCCTCCTTTTTGTCCCTATGTCCTCCCCTTTGTACTTGTTTGTCACCCTGTGCCCTCCTTTTTGTCCCTCTGTCATTTGTCCCAGTTTCCTCATTTGTCCCCCTGTGTCCGCCTTTGTCACCGGGTCCATGTTTTTGTCACCCTGTGTCCTCCGCTCCCCCTTATGCACAGGTAATAGTTGCGGAATTCGATCGCGTTTCTCACCTGATCCAAGGGCGTCTGCAGCAATCAGAGACCTCTCCTCTTCCTCACTGTTCCCATAGTGGTGGTCACATGTGATCAGGTTAAGCCAGCATTAGGCCAACAGCGAGGGAGAGGAGAAGCCTCTGATCGCCGCAGACACCCTTGTATCAGGTGAGAGACGCTCCCGCAGCTTCCTGCTGCTAATTACTCTGCATGAAGCGGAAGAGGACCTAGGGGACAAAGGAGGACACCGTACAGAGAGCCCACTACATCGAGGTGGATCGGCGATTAAGGCATTCGTAAGTCTGGGACTACCTGTATTTGGAATATAAGACGCAGTGACTGTTTTTTCAGTGCACTGTGTGCACCAATGCATTACATTAATGTGCAATGCAGCAGTTAAGCAATGTAAACCAGCCCACAGAAAATACTTGCACGTTTGGATCTAATTTGAAGGGAGTCCAAGGTGAGAGACATATGGAAGTGGACATATGTAATTCCTTTTAAACAATGCACATTGCCTGGCTGTCCCACTGATCCACTGTCTGATAGTATCAGCCATAGACCCTGAACAAGTATGCAGATCAGATGTTTCTAACAAGGCAAGTGGTATTGTTTAAAAGGAAATAAATATTGAAGCCTCCAAAAAAGTATCTGTATTGTGACAGAGCTAACCTTATATGCCCTTTGGACTTATTTGGGAACTCTGCGTTATGAGCTTTTGAACAAGGAGTCTGTGATACTATGAACTATGGAGCTGTAATCCACAAAACAGAAGCACAGCGCGAACATTCTCTGCAGGTCATAAATAAACAAATCAGAGGGGAAGAGTCATAAATAAACAAATCAGAAGGGAAGATAAAGTAGTGGAAACGCTGTCACTGTATGTACTCTGACACAATTTAGATGGTGATTTGTGGGGAGAAGTGTTTCGTCTAGGAGTCTAGCGAAAAGGAAAAAAAATACAGCAGAAAAAAAAAAATAATATCATAGCTGCAGCTAGGAGATTTGAAGATTTCCAAGTAATGTAGAATTTTTCAATGTAAACCCGTCCTGACCAACAGTGTGACCAAATGTAACTTTGATAGCTGTCTTGTCCCCAACCCCTGGTCCACTGCTGGGCCTCAGGCTGTGCTAAGTCAACCATACCTAATGCTGAGAGTAGTGTCACTGAACTCTGTAGGATGCTGGAAACAAGTAGAGACGTCGGCAATCATTTTTACTGCTGCAACCTGTAAAGCAGCATGCTTTCTGTCGGACACTGAGTGGCAGCAGTGAGGGATGACTGGGACACTCTAATCGCATGCCAACCACAGAGTTGCATTTCTGCTTGGAGGTGAGCAGCTGATGCTGGAAGTTACTGTGGGAAGAATAGAAGGCTAAAAGTGCAGGAAAGGGTGAAGTGCAGGGGAGGGTGAGTGAAGGGAGGAGGGTGAGGGGTAAAAGTGTGGGTAAGAGAAAGGGTAAAATTGAGTCAGGGGAAGCAGATGAGGGCAGGAAAGGCTGGAGGTGACCAAGCCATTAGATAGCAGTAGACAGGAAAGCCCAGGCAGTACTCCCCTCTCTGTCATCACCTGTCACACCAAATGTATCATACGCTGAATAGGGTGCACTGCTCCATACTCCACCAGTGGGTTATGCAGCAGCACTGCCCCTGTCAGCAAAAAAAAGGAAAAAAATGCAGATGTGTCTATTCCACAGTGCTGAGAGTGAGGAGGATGGTGGTTGGGTAGGGTTAATGCTGCCAGAACTTCTTTATGTAATGACACTGCCATAGAACAACCCCCCCCCCCCCCCCCCCCCCCCCGCACACACACACCTGTCCGATTCTTTGAAAAATTGCCTGATATGGAAATGGTCCTTGGGCCAAAAAAGGAGGACCGCCGCTGCCTTATACCATTCATAGCAGAGTGTCTTTCAGGTCTCACAAAAAGACAAAAAAATAAACACAAACAAAATTAAAGGCAAATATTTATTAAATCTGAACTACAAGTAAAGTAATGTACTGTAAAAATAAAGCGTAATTTTCCTTATGAAGCTTTGAGATATCATGATAAAAGCTTTGTCGATAGGACATATTAATCATAATCTAACTATGAATTTCTTATTGAAAACATTACCCAAACACAAAACTCCAACACAAAAATCTATAACCTAATAAAAGTTTTATTTCCATACACTGATTCAATCAAAGCCAGATACGTCTTTTATGGTTTCCCCGTTGTGGTTACAACATGAATATTGATTCATTCTGTAGCTTGTCATTTAATAATTTTTGCTACTTTCAGCTTTTTTATTTAAACTGCTTACATTAAATCTATATCATTTCTATCCAGCTTGACAGTAACAATAGGTGCGACATGCATTCATCATTGAAACAGAAAAAAGGCTGAAAATGAAATGTGCTAAAACAAAAAGAAAGAAACAAAATCAACCTTTTTACTTAAGGTACATCCACTATATAAACAGAAGCAGGTTTTTACTATTTGTAATGTTTATGATTGCCTTTTCATCTAATGAATGGCATGCAACATTAGTACTCCATCTGGGTTTGTTGCAGTGTGAGCCAAGGCTTACTCCAAACATTAGGGGGCGCCATGGCAACAATTCTTATATACATGAAATAGACAGTAATGCAACTGCACAACTCTGAAGTTGGAAAGGAAAAAACAAGGCAGTCCCACTGCTCGAGGTACATGGACAATTACAACAATGTTTATCCCGGCGCTCAGAGGCGGATTGCCAATGCGCTTCTGTTGCCACCTTCAAACGACAAGTGGGAGCGTGGAAAGTCCTGTATGCCTCTGTCCAATAAGGAAGGAGTGATAGCTGTTCTGTCTCTCACAAATTCCTCCTGGTGCAGCAAACAGCTGTTTGTAGAATCCCCAGCGTCTGCACTCTCAGCGTGGATCTCCACAGTACTTCTGCCTATGTCGTTGGATAGGCGGACTGGCCATATCATGGGGTAAACTTAGTTTATTGTACATAACACTAGGGGGCGTCATGGCAATCATACTTCTATACATGTGATATCCAGATCTTGTGGTGTACAGCCTAGACACAGAATCAATATACCTCATCTTGCAATAGCTGTTTCAGGCTATCTAGTTATCATTAGAGCAAGGTATGGTCATTAAAATAACTTAACGGCAACTGTTCCCAACCAGAGTGTTGTTATTAATTACTGTGTCACAGCATTACTGGAAATGTGTTGCCGCTCCTGCTCCCTCCTGTCCCTACATGAGCCATACTACAGATAAACTCAGCTCCTATCTTGCTCCACATGTGACACTGTATAAATTATGTGTAACTGCAGGCTGCTCTCCTCTTTTTCCCCATCTCCTCTGTGTCAATCACTGTGAGGCCAAAGTAGAGGAGGTGGGGAAGAAGAGGAAAGCAGCCTAATGTCAATGCATGTTGAGATTAGTGTGGCTCTATAAAATGTATAAGCTATAGGCTCACCATAGATCTCCATATAGAGATAATTAGCATATTTGGGAGTACTGCATCATGTGAAACCATACTTGCTTACCTAAAGCTGAATTATTGCAAATGCCTTCTGTTTTAGTCAGTTGCAGTCAGGTGCATGGGCCAAAAACAGAGCTGCATGAGTTTGCATGTGGCATAGCTCTTACTTTTTTACCCAAACAGTCACAAGTATCCCCGAACAATCACAGGACATTCCAGCACCTGCATGCTGTCCCCAGCCTGACATCCACTTCCTCCCAGCAGTCTCAACACAAACCAGCACCTGCTGACAGCTTCCTGTAAATTACAAGTAACCTACTTAGTCAATGACACCCTGTCAACAGCCACAGGCAGGCCACCACAGCCATGGCCCATGTTAGCCAACATAAAAGTCCTACTGGTTTTAACTATGTTTTTGAATGTGCACCTTCAGCACTTCGGTTATATACGTATAATATGTTTTCTCTCTCCCTAAAGGTGGCCATTAACGATACAATAGTTTCCGATCAATTATTCAGGCACACAAACGGGGACAAAAATATAATGAAATCTAATTCAATCAGCAAGATCGTTCCGAAAAAAATGGATCGACGGATTGATTGATATAGGAATCTTTCATTGTAAATCAGTACAATTAATGCTGTCTAATACAATCGTACAGTCATTTGTCCAAGAGATTGTACTGTTAATGGGGACCTCTACATTACACACAAATTTATGGCAGATTTAACTTTTTTTTTTTATTAAAGCTCCAGTGCCTGTGCAAATGTAGCATTGGTTCATTAACCACTTCCTCTCCCCCCGGGATGAGTATCTACGTCCCTGCAATTCATCACTTTACCTCGCAGGTACTCGTTATTGCCAACGATCGTTAGAGGGGAGATGAATGAATGGGAACGCAGTTCCCTGTGTGGATCAATAAAATGCTGCGATCATTTGTTACTTCTGACGTCACAAGTGCACGCATTACTTCCTATTTATATAAGTACACAATAGGAAGTACTGTGCAAGGACATCTTGTGGCCAAATAGTAAAAAAATACATAAATAGTTACCTTAGGGACTGAACATTTTTTTAATATGTATGTCAAGAGGGTATATTACTGTTACTTTTGAAACTATGGGCTTGTAAATAGTGAAAACTGAAAAAATGCACCTTTATTTCCAAATAAAATATTGGCGCCATACATTGTATACATACAGGTAAAAATTTTAAACGTTTAAACGTTGCAATAGCCATGACAAATGGGCACATAAAATGTGTGGGTTTTAATTACGGCAGCATGTATTATTTTAAAACTATATATGCCGATAACTGAGAAATAATGTTTTTTTTTCATTTTTTCTTATTTTTCCTGTTAAAATGCAGTTGGCATAAAATAATTCTTAGCAAAAAGTACCCCCCAAAGAAAGCCCAAATGGTGGCGAAAAAACAATATATAGATTGTTTTGTTGTGATAAGTAGTAATAAAGTGAGACACAGGCAGTTTTGTAACCTGTTGCAAGTTGTATGCCGTGCTTGAATAAACTACCTTTCCATTGGAGTGCCGGAGTCCGCACTCTTCACTTCATAGTAATAAAGTTATAGGTGAATTAATGAAAGGAGCGCTAACAGGTGAAAATTGCTCTGGTTTTTAAGGTGAAAAACCCTTGGAGGTGAAGTGGTTAAACTAGTCTTTCTAAAATAAAAAACAAACACAAAAAACCCTAATCATTGTAAGCATTACATGGGTAATTTATAACAATAAACTTTAGGTGAGATTCTTGGCAATTTCTATTGCTTTTATGGAGCTCATTTCAGCACCACACATCACCTCGTTGTTTTTTGTATCTTTTATATTATTTTTAATAAAGTTAAAAAAAAAACCCCAAACCTCATTGCACTCTGGAAGACAGAAGCAGAAATCTGAAGGCTTACACAGACGTCCAACATAATGCACAACCAACCGCACAACATGACCAACCACACAACAAGTTGTTTACACGACAAGTACATACACACACGGCAATTAACTGTTTCTTTAAAGTGGAACTCCAGTGAAAATAATGTAATAAAAAAAGGGCTTCATTTTTACAATAATTATGTATAAATGATTTTGTCAGTGTTTGCCCTTTGTAAAATCTTTTCTCTCCCTGATTCACATTCTGACACTCATCACACGGTGACATTTTTACTGCTGGCAGGTGTTGTCAGTGGAAGGAGATTCTGCTTGCTTTTTTGGCAGTTGGAAACAGCGCTTAGCTTGGGAAGTGCTTAACTTGGGGGGTGGGGGGAGGGGGGTTTAAGCCTCTGGATCCTGATAAGGTTTCCCCTTTCCTTCTGTGCCTACATGTTCCAGTGCTGGCTCCCCCGTACAGCACGCAGCAATGATATTCACATCTGCGCTCATTCTCCTTGGGCTCTGGTGGAAATAGCTAAGTCCTATTGGGTCCACTCTACTGCGCAGAAGCCTTGCAAGCCGTGATTGGGCTCAGCTATTTCTGCCAGGGGGAAGTTGATACTGCACAGATGTAAATATTGCTGTGTGCTGCAGCTGCTACTGCACCAAGGCTTGTCGGCGGATTTTAAGGGGGGATGCCAACACTTGATCGCCCCTACCTAGGAGGAAAGGGGAAGCCTCTTTAGGATCCAGAAGCTTCCCCCTCCCAAGGCAAGTACCCCCTAGAGACACTTTTTTCCCTACAGGTACAATTTACACAGCAGGTATGCAAGTGACAGTTTCTGTCTGGGTCAGGACTGGATCGGACTATAGTGTTACCCTCACTGATAAGGAATTACAACCATAAAGCACTTCCCTGGTAGAAAATGGCCTCAGAGCAGGAAAGAGATAAAAAGGGTCAATTTTTCATAGACGTTAGCTCTAGCAGAGACAATGAAAAAGTAGATTTAAAAACAAAACTGTGGGTTATCTAAAAAAACATATTTAGGAGAAAGAAGATCGATACAATTAATCATCGCATAAGTTTATTTTCACCTTGTGTTTCTTTTTAAGTATGTCTATCTATAGTGCAAACCCCCAAACCAGAATGGTACATGCTTACAATGAAATGAGAGAAGGAAATATTATCAGGCTGCAGAATTGTGGCATAACCTCTTCCCTAATCTACCTTCTAGCATTCACACAAGCAAAACAAACAGCTAGAGAGAGCTCTCCTTGGTTAATAATAAGGTGGGAAACAAAAAACTTCAGCACAATCTCTGCCTGACCTTAATATCCCCCTCCCCCTCTAACTTCTCTGGGGGATGGAAATCTCAGTAAAACAAACAGTGTGCTTAGGGAGCTGCAGGCCCTGGCAGTTCCTAATAAGCAGCTCCATTAATCCTTCTCTCTGTAGAGGATCTTACAGAGCACAGACTGTTGTGTGGAAGTGTGTATCTCCAGGAGGCACAGCTCCCTGCATTCCTGCCTGGCTCCAGCTTTAAAGAGCGCTGCACAACAGGTGGCATCCTTCAAACAGGCTGGCAGCACACACACACAGGCGGCACAAATAGACTTCAACTTAAATGTATCCTTCACAGCAGTTGTCAAAATAAGACTTGAACTTCCAGTAGCAGTACCAAGTTTTGCTCTATTAATGCCACATTTCTATTTAAGTTCGAGAAAGTGGATTTCCCTAATGTATTCACTGTGCATTAAACGTTGTATGGCCCTACACGGAAAAGATGCTGCTGTAAACGCTGCCCGTCTTAAAGTGGACCAGAACTCAGAACACCTCTCTGCTCTAAAAGATACACAACAACATAATAACCTTTAAACAAAAATCTGTCTTTGTTACAGCTGATACAAATCCTAAAATAAATCTGCAGTTTAAACTTCCTGATGCATGGAAGTAGACATATTTTTTTTTACAGCTTGTGCTTTCAGACGGGCTTATCTGCCATAGGCAGTCATGTGACACGGGGGGGGGGGGGGGGGGAAGTTATTAGACACAAATGAGACACAACCTCTTGAAATACATACAGGGTGCATCTCTCTCCGGTCCAGTTTAATGGGATGCCTGTCACTATTTACCGGTACTATCCCATGATCTATCTAATTTGATAATTAGAACACAACTGCAGTAAAACTAGGGAATTGATAAATCTGAACTTCAGACACAATAATACTACTTCACCTTTAAATTGCGGTTGTCATCTGTGTACTATAAAGAGAACTATTACAGCCCCAGGTTTACCAACCAAGTGCAATGTAGTGACAAAACTGCCTGACAGTGGTGTCCTCATCAGCTGGAAGAGTGCTCCTTATTCCAGACCACTTAGGGCTCATTTAAATCCTACTGCAGGTCACACATGTTTAGATTTTAGGACTGGTTTACATAAAAGTATTTTTAACAACTTTACAGGACACATTTTAAGTCTGAAAATTGTGAAATTCCCATTCGAAGCAAACTTACCTAGTGCAGGGAAGCCTCAGAAAAAAAAAGGAAAGGATTGTGACTGTAGGGGGAGCCCTCCAAAGTTTTGCACCGGGGGAGTGGGGAGGGCTGGTTGATAGTGACAGGTCTGCTTAGGTCTCTAAAGGCTCATACACACGTCGGATTTTTCCAAACGACCGGTTGTTTGGACGTTTGAACGTCTAGTAGTTTGGATGTCAAATCGGCATGTGTACGGTCGGTCGTTCACCTGATAAGACTGGATTTGAATGATCCGCCAAGCGGATCTGTCAAAACCAGTCTTATCAGGTGAACGACCGACCGTACACACGTCTGATTTGACGTCCAAACGACCGGACGTTCAAACGACTGGTCGTTTGGAAAAATCAGAAGTGTGTATGAGTCTTTATAGCAGAGAGGGTCTGAGTTAGAAATATACTGGTAAACTATACTGTACATGCACTTTAAAGTGCCCACAAGCCTGAGTTCAATCAGATGTGCCGACATGATCCAACCCCTGCCAGACACCACTGTAATTGCTGCAAGCACATAAACAGACACACTTCTCTGAGTATTCCTGTTTATCCTGTAGAGAAGAAAAATGTTATGGTAGTGGTCAAGCAATGATAGTGCCACTTTGGTTATATTCAAACTACAGTGTATGTGCATTACATTATGCACATGTGATAAGGCATGCATAATGCAGTGCACACTATGGATGTTAAGGCATGTGTGATATTTTGATAGCATGAAGAACTGTTATGTAACATGCATGTTTTGCACACGTTACCCATAAACTTACTGTAGAAAATGTGTTTGAATAACGTGGTCTGTTACAGTGTAGACATATGAATATACCCGTATAATAATATGGGGAGTGAGTTTACACGCAGTAACACAGTGTTACGTAACTCATTCTTTCTTCAGGTGAGAAATCACACTGGATGCAAGAGAGTAACTGGGGTACATGCCCCCCCTGAAAACTTTGTGGGGCCCCATGCATAAAAATACCTAGCGCCCCACCAAGTTTGGCCTGCTCCTGTGACCCCCAAGCCCCCCATAATGAGAGAAGTGCAGCGTGCACTTACTTACGTCTGCTCAGCTCCCTCACCTTCACTCTGTAGCACGGCAGCACACACCAGCTTTCCTCCGCAAGGCCCCAATGTCACATGACAAGAATCGTGCCCTTACGGAGGAATGCTGCTGCTTGCTCATGCGCTGTACAAAGAAGAAGAAGGAGCCGAGTCACGGTGTCAAAAGTATGTGCACACTGCGAAGTTCTGCAGAAAGGGAGCAGAGATTGACTGGTCCCCTAAGCCTCACCATCCCCCCTAGGGGCTATTGTGACACCCATGACTGGGTCACAGAAGTACCATCTCATCTCATGTCTCAAGACTAGCTTTTTCATTCAGCCGAGAAAAAAGAATTTGTGTTGGCATTAGGAAGCCCACTCATTGCACCTGTTATCTGTGTTTTACGTAATCCATAGCAGGTCAGCCAGGCTTGTTATTCTACTGTGGTGCTGTGCAACCTCCCTCTCACAAGCCAGCTCGTGTAGCATGAGCCTGCAACAACTCAAGATAGCATAAGGCCTGCATTTTCCCAGGCTCAGCTAGAAGGCCAGGCAGAAGATAAGGGATTTAGAGCATGGAAACAAAGGTGCAGAGAAATCATTTCACTGACTTACTAGGTGATCAATGGTCATATACTCAATAGAGATTATAACTGAACTGCAAATAGTATCAGGTTGATAAAAATTAAGTTGCAATTTATATGCAGATTGAAAATGGAACAATAAAATTGTTGCTGCTGCTTCTGGCTTGGTCAGTTTCCATCTACATACAAACTATGACCACATTTACATCAACTTTAAAGGACACCTCTGAAGTGAGAGGTATATGGAGGCTGCCATATTTATTTCCTTTTAAACTGTTGCCTGGCTGCCCTACTGATCCTGTACGGGCAATTTTTTTTATTTGGGGGGGGGGGGGGGGGAATACTGGTCCCCAAAATCCCTCCCTTAGACCAGGGCAGGTGCAGTGCCTGGGGACAGGCAGGAATTGAGATACCAGAATGTCTGCAGGCATCCTGCAGCTCACACCACCGTGCTTCTGCCTGCAACATGTGCCGCGCCACCCACTTTCTTTCCCGGCTACAACTGCCTTAGGTTGAAAGTATACAGAGCATGGTATAGGTCTGGGGACTTGACAGAGCACAGAGCCAGATATGAGGACAGCCCTGTGCCCCTGCCGTGTGCTGGTTGGGACGTTGCAGAAGGTTTCACTTCCCCCTTCATTACAGATGTTGGCTGACCTCATTATCTGTATTCACTGACTCCTGTGAAACTATTTCCACTACGCCCAAATCCGGGCCAAATCTGCAGCATTTCCCCATTATATAAGAGGGGCGGGTAAGTGCGGTCTATCTAATTAATGGACTGCCGTCCAGTTCGCACTATGGTGGGAATCTGAACGGCATGCTGCAGAATTATGCAGCACAGAGCCAAATTCCTATAGCTGTGCATCACAAGCCTTAGTGATTCAGGCTGAAGCTACAAAGCAAAACGGAAGCTGCACACGAATCAGAAACAGCCGCGGTTCCTAGTGGAAACCGGCCCTAAACCGAATATGCTGCAGAGGCCAGTGGATACAGATAACAATGCTTACAATCAGATTACTTCTGTAGTGATAGGAGAAGAAGCACTGAGGGTGGTCTGGCTGGAAAAAGCCAGCTGAATACTTCCTGTTCCTGGTCTCTCTGGCTGCTTATGGGATAGCCCTCTTAAATCAAATTACCTCTACTTCTCAGTGTGTGCCTTGCTCTCCCCCATGTCTTTCTCACCCTCTCTCCCAGGTATACCATCTGTCTCCTTTACCGCCTGTCTCTCCTCCACAGTGCAATATGTCTATATGTGTATTATCTCAGTGTGGCCCTGCAAAATAGAATACTGCAATCCTGGTCAGGTGTATCTTACCTGTTTCTGTGTTGCCTCCTCTGTCCTGTACCTCTCTCTCTCCTGCTCTGTCCTGTGTGTGTCTCTCTGTCTTCCCCATTCCTGTATCTCACATTTTCCCACACTCTCTTCTTCCCCATTGACACTCACTCATGTCTCTTCCCCCTTTCTTGTCTTTCGCTTTCCTCTCTTTACCTTTCCCCCACTCTCTTCTATGTTTTTCCCTCTCCTGTCTCTGTCTCGCCATCTCTCTCCCACCCTCCTCCTCCTAAAAAAACCAAACCAACAAAAAATTCAACATTGTCACATTCTAACTACTAAGGTATTATGTATTTATATAGCACTGTACAGTACATAGTCATGTCACTGACTGTACTCAGAGGAGCTCACATCTAAATCGCTAACATAGTCATATGTCCTACCATATAATTATATTGTGCGTGGCTGAGAGAGACCTTTCAGGAATCTCCCCACCCTTTCCCCCACACCCCCTTGAGAATCCTGGATTTGCCCCTTTACAGCCATAGACCCTGAAAAAAACATGCAAATCAGATGTTTCTAATAAAATCTGACAAGATTAGCAGCATGCTTCTTTCAGGTGTGCAATTCAGACATACCGTAACTGATGCTTAAATGAAGAACAGGACAGCCCAGCAACTGGTATTGTTTAATAGGAAACAAATATGGCAGCCATCATACCATTATCTTGCTTCATGATCCCTTTAAAAAAGGGAGCATCTCACTGTAATCTTACAGAGTACCCAGCAAGCTCATGGTGCACCAAAGCTGATTGGAGTGTGTGAGGAGCTACAAAGGACCAAAAAGCCCTCTTACTAAAATGTTAAGCAAAACAAAAGTTTGCCTTCTTAAAAAAAAGGAATTTGCTATAATTTAGGTTGGAGCGAGCATATACTGTCTCCCACGATGCATAACTGCTGAATATGCAAACCATCCCTTGTTGTCCGTTAGGCCTGGTTCACATTAGCGGTCGCCGTCCGGAATCGCCGTGCCGGAGCCGGACCGCATGCAGAACGGATGGAACGGACGCACGGCATAGCAATGAAAGCCTATGCGTCCATTCACATGCGTCCGTTTCGTCCGGACCGGATCCGGACCGGATCCGGACTCCGGCATAAGACCCAACATGCGCTATTTTTTGGTCCGGCTCCTCCGGTAGCCGTATCCGGAGCGGAGCCGGACTGCACCATCCGGCCAATACAAACCAATGAGAACCGAAGAGCGCACAACACACTGGCTAAAAATCCGGATGTTCTACCCCACTTCCTATGCGTATTGAAGCGGCGATTTTGGATGGGGACACATGGGCAAGCATTTTGGAGTGGAGCAGCAGAGATTTTAAACGTGCTGGAGATGTTGGCAGTATGTCGGAGGTGGAGGTGAGTGCTAAACAGCGGAGGGCCTGATTCCACAGGTCCACCTTCTGCTGACCTCCCAGACCCCAACATTTTTATTCTATTTCTACTATCTTTTGCCAAACGGATCCGGATCGCATCCTGATGAACACCTGATGCAACCTGACCGGATCCGGATCAGATTCGTACGGTTCCGATCCGGATCCGGTCCGGATCCGGTCAGGTCATCCGGTCCGTTTGGCAGAGAACCGCAAGTGTGAACTGGGCCTAAGATAGCCACACCTCTAGAACTGCTGGAATGCATGCATAGAGACTGTTTCGGATTGGCATAGCATAGTTAATGTGGCTTTATGGAGTAGAACTTGAAACAACCAGAGTTACAGACTACCCAGCAAGCTCATGGTGAACCAGAACTCATTGGAGTGTGTCACTGTAATCTCTAACAGTCATTGTAAAAGCAAAAGTTTCATATGTAACCAGAGTGTGCCGTTGGGCAGTTCAATCTGCAGTATAGAAAAGTTGATCAGCAGATTATACTGTACTGCAGAGATATTGGATGAGACAAATTTATCAAGGTACAACAAAATCAATGAGAGATGGTGCAGTGTTCTTAATTAGTGAATCCTACAAGTATGCAAGCAGCTGAGAAATACTGCTAAGTGTCCCTCATCTATTATATCAGCTGAATATTGACATAAAAGACACACTGGCAATCAGGTTTCTAAATCTGCGAAACAAGAGAGTGGCTGCTCTGTATGGATTATGTATGACTATTATTAATGATGATTTCATCCACCTTCGTCTGAGCACTACGATACCCACATAACTTTAACCACAAAGTGTGTAGGAACTTTACTGGTTCTGTTCCCTAGTTATAAGGGCTGAGGACAGAATATAATACAGTAATTACCCTAAAGTGGTGATCAGAAGTTTCATTTACTAGCATGGAGTAACTGGTCAGCACTCATAGCTGTTAGTTCAACACCAGAGAAAGTCACTGACTAGACTGAGTACGGGCCAGTGCATACCAAAAAGCGCTAGCGTAATCGCAAACGCTCAGCGCATTTTGAAGTTATTTTTCTAGGTGATTTGAGGCATGTGCCTAGCGATTTTCTAATCATGCCTATCGATGCATGGAGCGTTTGGTGTAGCGTTTTTTATTTTTTGTTACAGTTGAGCTTCTGTAACAAAAACGCTTGTAAAATCGCTCTGATCTAGCGCTTTTCAGAGCAATTTTCCACTTTCCTATACTTAGCATTGAGGCTGAATTGCCTCAGAAATCAGCAGAAATGCTGCAGGACCTACGTTTGTGTTTGGGAGAAAATCACATCACTCTGCTGTTATCCATCCCACTCAAATACATTAGCCAAGTGCTTTTCAAAGCGTTGGTGTTTTTAAAAGCGCTCAGAAGTGCTCTTGGTGTGCACCAGCCCAATCACTGCTTTTTCAAGTTGCAATCTGCAGTGGAGTTGCAAACAAGATGTTTGAAACAAACACAAATAGAGTTCACTACTATGACATTGAAAAACACTGAGGATGAGAGAAAATTGGAGATCATTTTAGTTATTGTATCTGGATTCATTAAAAAAATATTATTTCTGCAGAAACAATGAATATTTTGCTGACAACTTGTTTCTTTATAAATAGACTAATGGGCCCTTGTTCAATTCACTTTGGGCCTGATCCAATTCAGTTTACCTCTCATTTTTCTCCTAGGTGATATTTTCAAATCTTATTAATGAAATGGCCCTTATTCAATTCACCTTTTCTTCTAGGTGATATTTTCACACCTTATAAAGAAAATGCCTTTTAAAGTGAACCAGAGACCAAGCACCCTCATGTACTTTACCATACATATCAGTGGGAACATTAGAGAAAACACCTACCTTGCTCTCTGTTTCATTATTCACTGCTCAGCCTGCTTGTTTACAGCCCTGATAAAATCTCTGACTGAGTATTCAGTCTGGCTTTGCTCAGGAATCATTATAGTTAGGGTAGGCGGCGAGGTCCCACAGCGTCCTCCTGGCTCGTCTCCTTCAGCCTCCGCTGGCCCCCGGTTTTCAGCGTCACCCACCGTGATGACGCGAAGCGGCCAGCGTGATGGCGCATTGCGGCCGGCATGATGACACGTTGCGTCATTATTCAGGAAGAGCCAGCTGACACCAGGCCCGGGTGTCGCCGGGTGACGCTGAAAACCGGCGGCCGGCGGAGGCTGAAGGAGACGAGCCAGGAGGACGCGGCGGGACCTCGCCGCCTACCCTGAGCTGGAAGAAGCCCCAGGTAAGTGTATTCTTTTAAATTTGGGCACTCCTCTGAGTCCCTTTAAAAAAAATTTCAGCATTTCGCAATTAAAAAAAGTACCAAAAAGTAGACTAGAGAGTACAGATTCTGAGTACCGGTATTTTGCTTGCTGGTGACTTAAAAGGCAAAAATATGAAAATATCACCTAGGAAAAAACTTAAGAAAAAGTGAATTGAATAAAGGCCTTGGGGTCTCCATGCAAAACAAGAGTGGTGTACACAGACTTCATACACACATTACACTTTTGTCTCTTAAAGAGAGTCTGAAGCGAGAATAAATCTCGCTTCAGACCTCATACATGTGCCCCTGCTAAACCGCCGCTATCCGGCGGCTTAACGAGGGTCCCTTCACCCCCAAATCCCCTCGTTTCAGCAGGGGAGCGCTTCCTGGTTGGGGCAGGGCTAAACGCCGCAGCCCTGCCCCACGCGCGTCTGTCAGCGCGTATCTCCGCCTCTCCCCGTCCCTCTCAGTCTTCCTTCACTGAGAGGGGCGGGGGAGAGGCGGCGATGCGCCGCTGATAGACGTGACTGGAGGCAGGGCTGCAGCCGTTAGCCCTGCCTCCAGGAGCGACCAAGTCTGCAACCAAGTGTCGCAGTGGGGGGTTTGGGGGTGAAGGGACCCCCGTTAAGCCGCCGGATAGCGGCGGTTTAGCAGGGGCACATGTGCCCCTGCTATCTATGAGGTCTGAAGCGAGATTTATTCTCGCTTCAGACTCTCTTTAAAATCCTTGTGCCGTCTGTACAAATATCTACCAAGCATCTTTCTCTTCCACCTCAGCATTTGGCTTGCTGGAAAACCCTTTACTGAATCCCTCTGTACACGCCATCATTTTTTTTTTTTTCGAGGAAAGCATGGCTTCACTAGAGAGAGCAGTCTTCTGCTCCTCCTTCCAACTTACCTCACTGCAGGGACTGAAGCGGGTGAGTGAAGCAGGAGGTGAGCAGCACCTACAAGCTGCAATAAGGAGAGCAGCAACAACAAACTTATGCAATTTGAGCTGATAAGAAGCTCAAAACATGTGGGATTTACTGGCACATTCAATTGTCAGTTTCACCTGAGCGATGTTGTAGCGTTAAGAGCATTACCCAGGTGAATACAAGGTATTCGCTTCAGCAATGCACCTTAGTGCCAAGCGATATAGAGCAAGGCATTTGTGCTGTGGAGCTATCCTTGCTCCCCCGGGTGATGTGTGCACCCCTGTCACGAGAGCCAGGTGCCCTTTCTGATTAACTACCGTGAGAGCCAGCTGCTCTCTGCCCTTACCTGCTGTTCGTCGCTGCCCGCGGGAAAACCCAGGACCATCGCCAGTGCCACCACCATCCTCTTTTTACTGAGAGCTCCAGCAGACGCATCTTTGAATGTCCCGCTGGGGCTCCCTATTTGTCCACTAAGTGGACCAATGAGAATCATCTTGATTCTGAATCATCCTGATTATCATTGATCCAGTGGTCCACCTAGTGGACGAATGAGGAGCCCCAGCGGGAGATTCATGTTAGTGGCAGTGGTCACTGCGGGTAGCGACGGATGGCGGGACCGTTTACCTATTTAAATCCTGAGCATCTGTGGTTTCATTGGTAAGAGTGGCTCCCAAATGCCAAAAGCAGCCCACGGGACACAGGCTATAGAACTTTTCACCTGCTCAGAGCAAGCAAAAAGTTTATACCTATACCTTTACAGATCATGTTGATGGGAAGCATCGCTACCTGGGGGGGGGGCGAAAACTACAACTGAATATGGGACAAAAAAAAAATTACCGGGTGATTATATTGCCCAGTTCTTTACCACCCAGGGGTGTTAAGTTTAACTGAATTAGGCAATGCTCCTGTTGCCTAATTTAAAGAGCCCTAGGTATTTTTCATGCTTTTTTGTTATTGTCAAAACTAAGGCTTAACTCGCTCTTTCCGGGTTTGTAGCATGTCTGCACAGTTCGGACACACAGTCCTGCTCCAGAGATCCCTTGCAGTGCCTGCTGCACTCTGTCAGATGAATAGCAACACATTCACTGCCCAAAAGAAAAATTGTACATGTCCAGTTGTTCTATCATTTGCGAATAGTGTCATAGTGTCTATTGGCCCTTTGATGTCTGCTGAGAAAACTGAATTCATTAACAGGCTGGTTTAAAGAGACACTGAAGCGGAAAAAAAATTATGATATTATGATTTGTATGTGTAGTACAGCTAAGAAATAAAACATTAAGATCAGATACATCAGTGTAATTGTTTCCAGTACAGGAAGAGTTGAGAAACTCCAGTTGTTATCTCTATGCAAACAAGCCATTAAGCTCTCCGACTAAGTTAAGGTAGCCATACACTGGTCGATTTGCCATTAGATCGACCAGCTGACAGATCCCTATCTGATCGAATCTGATCAGAGAGGGATCGTATGGCTCCCTTTACTGCAAACAGATTGTGAATCGATTTCAGCCTGAAACCGATCACAATCTGTGGAGCCGCCGCTGCCGCCTGTCCCCCCCCCCTCTCCCCGCGCATACATTACCTGATGCTGGCTCCCGGGCATCTTCTCCGCATCTTCTTCATGCTGCACCCGTTCCTCCCCGGCGCTTCCTGTGTCACTCCGTGACCAGGAAGTTCAAATAGAGCGCCCTCTATTTGAACTTCCTGGTCACTGCAGTGACAGGAAGCGGCGGGATGGAGCGGGTGCAGCGCGGAGAAGATGCGGAGAAGATGCGGAGAAGACGCCCGGGAGCCAGCGTCAGGTAATGTATACCTGATCGGATCGGCCGCCGCTAGCGACGCGCTCCCTACTCGCGGGCAATCGAGGGTAATTTCCCGCACGGAGCGATCGACGGACCGATCCGATTTCGGGAGGAAATCGGATCGGCGGGTGCGTTTAGCGCGAACGATTGGCAGCAGATTCGATCCCAGGATCGAATCTGCTGTCGAAACGGCCGCGAATCGGGCCAGTGTATGGCCACCTTTAGTCGTGGAGAGGGCTGTTATCTGACTTTTATTATCTCAACTGTTCCTGGACTATTTACTTTTCCTCTGCCAGAGGAGATGTCATTACTTCACAGACTGCTCTGAAAGAATCATTTTGAATGCTGAGTGTTGTGTAATCTGCACATATTATAGAATAATGCAATGTTAGAAAAAACACTATATACCTGAAAATAAAAGTATGAGAATATTTTCTTTGCTGCTAATCTTCTAGTAATTATATCATATATTTTTTTTCGCTTCAGTGTCTCTTTATATCCTTTATATGGCATTTCTTTCAGTTCCAAGCACAATTGTTTTCCTAATCCTGTATATGAACTCAATGGCAAAGTATCTTTTTTCTTTTTCTTTTTTGTGTTTTTTTTGTTTAGAAGCTCTGTCATTAGTTGATGTCAAAGAAATCTCTTTTAAGGTGCATACACAGCCAGACTAGCGGAGAGAACAATGAAATTGGCTAGCGCTGGAGGTGAGTTGACCCACCCAGCGGATTGCTTGCGCGTCGCAGGTCAGGAATCCGACGTCCCTGTACACACACCTGATTATCGGCTGAGGCGGTCATTATCGGCTGCCTCAGGTGACTTCAATCAAGCATGTGTATGAGGCTTTACACTATCTGGTCAATAGCTAGTTCCAATTTTAATGACTGCCAGATCTCCAGGCTGTGATCTTTCAGGCAGTTCTGCCTCTTTGCAGTCTGGCTTGCATGATGATTCCAAGCAGCAGCCTTACTTACAGAACCTGCTGGGCTGCTTCTGCTCCTGTGATTGCATTTTTAAAAGAAGTTTGCAAACCTGCATATACACCTAAGCTAACTATCACCTAAGAAGATCATTGGCATTATTTTGGGGAGATAATTTAGGAACCATTGTTGAGAGAACCTCATTACGTAGCAGCCTGTTCTGTTTTACAGAGAGGGTAGGAAAAGGAGGAGTAGTTGGCAACCCACAGTGAGGAAAACAATAATGTCAGCCAGGTATTCTCTGGCTTACACTGTTGCAGGGGAGATGGTTAAAAAGGTTTGGGGGACCTCTGTGCACACACTGCTTTACACCTGAAAAAGGAAATCACAAATGATTGTTTTAGGCCATGAAAATCTACTGTTTCTCATCTCTACTTATTTTAGCAAGTGAAATTGTATCTGTGCCGGATATTATCATAACATGCATTAACTATGTATGTAGTTTTGTGATTGTGTTGCTGGGTGTTCTGAATACAGTAATAGCAGTAGGGTGTTGTACCGTGTTAGCCATCAGTAAAAGCAAGAAGTTTTAAATCAGGATGATACCATTTATTGGCTAACTACAAATGAATAAGAATAAACAAGCTTTCGGCGAAGCTTTCGACGAAGGCTGCAAGGCCGAAAGCTTGTTTATTCTTATTTGTAGTTAGCCAATAAATGGTATCATCCTGATTTAAAACTTCTTGAATACAGTAAGTACATGAGCTATGTATGTCTTTATGGTCCCACTGTTGTCTGTATTGTATTCTGTACAACAACATGTAAAATGATGGCGGTATATAAAATTTAATAATAATAATAATAATAATAATAATAATAAAATCATACTAGAGTATGTATGTAGATTTAGATGTCTATTCTTTATTTGGCAGAAAAAGGTAACATCTGAACGCTTTGCTTACTAGATTAGCAGATGGTATATTTTGGTGTATGTTTGAAGCTGGACTTGATATTAAAGAGACTCTGTAACAAAATTTTCAGCCTTATTTCTTCTATCCTATAAGTTACTATACCTGTTCTAATGTGGTCTGTCTTACTGCAGCCTTTCCTAGTTGCACAGTGTCTGTATTATCTCTGTTATATGATCTAATCTTCTTTCCTCTGACGGCTTTGTCGGGCTCAGGCACTCAGGCAGGAATGTGCTGGTCTGCTTGTGATAGGATAGAAGCTATACACACCCTCTCCACGCCCCCTGCAGGCTCTGTGTGAGTCACAGACTGAGCTCCTCTCAGCCTATCACACTCTGGTTAGCAGCCACGTCTTTTGTTTGTAAACACTGCCTAAAACTGGCAATTACAAGCCAGGATCACAGCAGGGAGTGACAGAAACAACACAGAGGGGCCCAGGAGAACATAATAAATAGAATGGTATGCTTTTTATTGTAAGAATTTTAGAGTACAGATTTTCTTTAACCATCTGAAAACTTCACCTTGCTCATTGTGTCATAGTCGATGGCACTTGAGTTCCAGTTTCAAATCTGTGCCAGGATATTATTTGCATGGAGTTTGTATGTTCTCTCTGTGTTTGCAAAGGTTTCTTCTGTGGAATGTGGTTTCCTCTGACATTCCAAAAACATGCAGAGAAGTGAATTGGTTTCCCTCAAAACTGGCCCTTTAGTTCACACTACATGTGCTTTATCTTCGCATCATCATTGTAATATCTTTGCATCGCAATGTGATGCAATGATATTCTTACGGGACATTCACATTTAGGCCCCCGTTCACACTGGTGATCGCAAACGTTACCAAAATCGCTAGCGTTTTGCGATGGGGGGTTTTTTGCGTATTTTCACTGGACATTTCCGCTCTAAAATTGCAAAAAAGTGCTTCATGCACCACGTTTGCGATATGATTGCTGCCATATACTTTTAATTAAACTTGCGCTTTTTAAAGCCCTGCCGATCGCCAGCTGTTAGGGAATCAGCGGAAAAGGCTTGCAAATCACCCCAGTGTAAATGGGCCCTTAGTGCAGTGGGTCCCATCAAAGTAATGCGCAGGCAACATGCAAATTTTACAAATATGTCAGTGCTTTTTAAAATAATAATGGTGAAACTCACACCAGAGCGTGCTATCACAGCACCAAATTGACGTACTACAATGATAACATAAGATTCTTACCTTGAAATGAAATTTCAGCTTGCAAAAAGGCTTTTTTTTAAACATCCACTGTAGTATAAAGTATATAAAGGTCCGCCCACATTCTCCACAGTCTGACAATTCAGCCTCCGCATCATGTATAAACATGGAATTCCAGAAGGCAACCATGGCAATGAATTGCTTCAGGTGCAGAGACTTATTAACTTGACTATTTTAAGTTTGCAGGCCTACAGTGCCTAGCGAATGAATGTGGCTGTTTAGTTCAGGCATGGGGCCCTAAGGACCAGCTTCATCGCAGAACTGCAATGACCAAGTATAAGCTCATGTCAGCAGATGTTACAGGCATTTGTGGTGCTTCTGCAGCACTTTTACCTTCAGGCAGGGGTCACACTTGCTGTGTGAAATCGCATGCAGAAAACAAGTAATGCTTTCTATGTGGTTGCTGTGTTTTAAGGAGCTATCTGCGAATCTGTATAGCACTTAAAAAAAGATACAGCCTGCACTAATTTTCCACGCAACGCATGTGATTCCTCACTTACATTCACTGTCTACTGTCAAAAAAAATTACAAAAAATCTGTGTTCAACTGCAGACAAAGCCACATATTGTGCAGCAAACCGCTTGTCAGGAATCGTCTGCAGTTTCTGCAGACTCAAGTGTGATCCCTCCCTCAGTCTGCAATGCCTTCATAGGATGCGCTGGGTTTAATAAAAGCCAATGGAAAGCACATCTGCTGCAAGTGAAACTACTACTGAAAGGTAAGGGAGCACACTTACTTGAATTGCATGCGTTTTGCCACACAGCAGGAAACACATGCTAAATCGCACATCATGAAAGTTTATGGGATGCACACCAAACACATAGTGGCGTATTTGCAATGCATGTTCCGTGCGCATTTTACAAATCGGACAGCATGTTTCTTTTTTCCGCAAATGTATCTGCAAAGGTATGCATTTTTGCGTGTTTTTATAAGTGAAAACGGATGCAGCAATGTAACTTTTCTCTCTGGGGGAAAAGGAAGATTAGTAAACGCAAACATATAATATACACACATAAAACACACACACAACAAGCGCATGTTCTAAAGAACGCATCGTTTTCCACAAAAAGCGTGTACCCAGCTTCAAGTAAATCTGAAGCAAACAAAAAATAAAACAGTTAGATACTTACTGTACCTACAGAGAGGGGAGACTTTGGATAGCATAGAGCCTTCCCAGTCCTCAGTCCATCCTGTCGTTCCAGCAACCCCCCCCCCCCAGTGAAGTTCAGCTATTAAATACCTCTTCAGCCCTCATCTGGCATCCTTCAGAAATACGACCCTGAGTACTTCCAAAGATGGCACATTATACTGTAAGCTCTTCTAGTTGTTGAATTACATTACTGACTCGTTTACTGAAGGTACTGTTGCTCACGTACATGAAAAAAGGCGCCTGAAAAAAAGGGTGCAGGGGATTGCCGCTAGTAGAATATCTTTAAAATTAGCGATATTCTACTACTGAATTTTTCATCTTTACCGTTATTTTACTATGAATAAACCTAATCCTACCCTCACACAAAACCCTCCCTCTACCAATGCCTAACACAGAATCCTCCCCCTACCGATGCCTAACACAGAACCCTCCCTCTACCAATGCTAACACAGAATCCTCCCCCTACCGATGCCTAACACAGAACCCTCCCTCTACCAATGCTAACACAGAACCCTCCCTCTACCCATGCCTAACCCCT
Source organism: Hyperolius riggenbachi (assembly GCF_040937935.1). Lineage (NCBI taxonomy): Eukaryota > Metazoa > Chordata > Amphibia > Anura > Hyperoliidae > Hyperolius > Hyperolius riggenbachi. The sequence continues at coordinate 270,816,316 of NC_090646.1, read as the reverse complement.
AACACCCCCTGATGTCGCCTAACACTTATCCATCCCACTCTGGGAGGCCCCTGATAAAATAGATTTGGAGCTACTGTATTTTATAGTCCTGACCTCAATCCTACTGAGCATTTGTGGTCTCCGAGCAGTGAGAGAGCTTGGGCCCTGCGGCTCCCCTGTTGTAGGGGGGCATTGGGAAACCTCCCCGTGGCGCTCCTGGATAGTGCTAATGTAGCATGAACTAATTCCTGCAGGGCAACCGCTTTGCAGTATTGGTTTTTGACCTTGCATGATTTGGCATGCGAAAGCAAATGCATATTTGCATGAGCATTGCCTCATGAATAGCCAATAAGGCCAAATTTGTTAAGCCAGATATGTCAGGTGTTCACTTGGTTAATGCACACATTAAACTCTCTGTGGAAGCAGTCATTTCTATCCCCTCTTTGGAGATGGGTGGTGGATGGCTTGTCCTAGGTAGTGTGAGCCCTGGAGTGAGCTGTCTGCGCCCGTCCTCCCCCCCCCCCTTGGAGTGCTGCGTGTGATCCAACCCTGAGCTCAACAAGCTGGGGGTGAACCATGCTTCACTCCTTTCTTGTGTATTGCACCCAAGTCATGCTCAGTAGCAGAACGCAATGGACATTAAGGTAAGTGCCTGTTTTTAATCTTAGGAGGCGGGTGCGGACAGCCCTCCCCGGCGTTGGCCACGCTTGGGGGGGGTCGCCTGCACCCCCCAGCCTCCTCCTCCGGGGTGCCACTGTGGTCTCCGAGCAGTGAGAGAGCTTGGCGCCCCGCGGCTCCCCGGTTGTATGGGTGCATTGGGAAGCCTCCCCGTGGCGCTCCTGGATAGTGCTAATGTAGCATGAACTAATTCCCGCAGGGCAACCGCTTTGCGGTATTGGTTTTTGACCCTGCATGATTTGGCATGCGAAAGAAAATGCATATTTGCATGAGCATTGCTTCATGAATAGCCAATAAGACCAAATTTGCTAAGCCAGATATGTCAGGTGTTCACTTGGTGTTTAATGCACACATTAAACTCTCTGTGAAAGCGTATCCATCCCCCCCTGGGAGGCCCCTGATAAAAACAGATTTGGAGCTACGGTATTTTATAGTCCTGACCTCAATCCCATTGAGCATTTGAGGGACGAAGTCAAAAGATCACTTAAAAAGTTTGGAAATGCCACCATCCAATCTGACCCAACTTAGAGCTGCCATTATGTCAGCATGGGCCAACATTCCTTAGCAATGGTATCAGCATCCATCCCAAGACATATATAGGCTGTGATCAGAGCTAAAGGTGGACCAACTCATTATTATAGGGTGTCTCTAAGTTTTTAGTCACTCAGTGTACATTGGGCATAGAGCACATAAGTCAAACTAATATTCAATATTTCAATTGTAATAGAAAGAGTAAATGCCATTGTTTTAATAGTTACATTCAATGCTTATATCAATGTCTAATATATTAAATACATTTTTAGTAGTGTTTGTCTACCTTTAACTATATTCCAGCTTACATAAGCATCGTACACACATACGCAGACTGTTGCCCTCTGGGGTCGGGACTGGATCCTTCAGGTGACAATTTGGGTCTGACTTCTGTACAGACATGTAAACAGCCTAGAGGCTTTTTGTGGATATGTTTGCGTATGGGGGGGGGGCTACAGAGTGGCAGAAGAGAAATGTCACACAGCAAGTGGGGTGAGTGGGGATGACAATGCTCTCAGTCGACAATTGAATGAATCAATCTACCAGGCTTATCCCTGGAAGCATGGGGGCCGAGTACACATGCTGTCGGCTGCCTCGGACGAGTTTCAGCTAGCGTGTGTATGAGACTTATGGAAACTCCCAGACAGAACTTTTCTGTGTTCTATAGAGCCTCAAAAAAACAGGCAGAAAAATTCTGGGAAACTGTCCAAACAAAACTTTGACTTTAAGTGACAGATTGAAAACAATCAGGCACACCAGCAAATCTTTCCATACACAAGTTGTTTATGGTTCAATATGCCAAGCCAATTGATCCCCATCCAACTAGAATTCAATTAGACTGTGATTAATAACACAGCAAACTTTAATTCAATCAGAAATTGATTGTGCATCGATCAAACCCCAAGCGTTGCATGGCTTGAGCTGGGGCAATGCTATGGGCAATTGATACCCCACTGCTCTCGTCCTGCCCACTTGAACAGAGATTTTCCATCATGCCTGGTCAGACTTTCAATCAATAAACTGCCCAGAATTAATAAACAGTGAATCGATCAGCTATCCGGGGGCAATAGATGACAGGCAGATTCAATCAAAGTCAACTAATCGGAGGGATATCAATACAAAAAATCGATGTGTATGACTAGCTTACATTACAGAACTGAGAGCTATAGCCTCCTATCTCTTCTATCTCTTTACTAGAATAGTATGTGAAATCTTTGACATCAGTGCAGGTGAGGTCACATGCATGTAGGCAAGTTACCATAGAGAGGCTGAGATCAACTGGAAGAGTCCATGCTGGTTTAACTGCAGTTAAAATGAAACTGCAGCTTGTTTTAGTTTTGGATGGGGCAGGGTTCACTCTGAACCTTGGGAATGTGTTTGCACCTATACATAATGTCCCTGTTGAGGAGATTTCTCTTCACTTTCTGCCCCTGCAATAAAAGGATAGCTTAGCTGGGAAAATACATAATCCTTAAAGTTTTAATTGCTGTTTCTCAATTGGGGGAAAACCCTCTTCATGTCCTATCTTGGTGATAGTTGTCAACTGGACAGGAAGCCATAAGAAATCTCCTCAACAGCGAGTGGCACAGACCACAATAAAACCTTCCAGAAGTTCCAGCTCTTCCCTGCTCTATCTAAAAATGTAAAGTTTTTAATAGAGGCTCTTTCAAAATAATTAATAATCTATAAGTAAAAACACACAAGCAGATTGCTATTTCTGAGGTCATGACACAGTTCCAGACTACTCAACTTACAGTATACAAAGTAATACTTTCAAACTGACCATATATGTTATAGCAAAACTGTTATCTGCATTTTATTCACAAGTAAGAAGATGCCACTTACATTTGCACAGTATATTACAGTTTGACAAGAAAATCATCAGGTATGATTTCTCATGCAATATTATAGCTAAAATGCACAGTTTATTGACAATTTACTTGCTATACAGCATTCAATAGTGTTACTAATAAAACTGAAACATGTTAAGAACAGCAGAATATGTGAAATGGGAAATGTGCTAACATCAGGGTTCACAACAGCAGTTACCTTGAAATATTATGGCAGTTTAATATTAAACACACATATAGATCATAATTCTATCCTTTTTGAACTGTTGTTTTTATAACAACTGCTAAAGAATCTAAAACAAATATGATCTATTTGATCAGATCCAAACTTGATCAGATATTGCTGTTCTTGCTGATTGCACACCATATGCGCTGCCAAAATGCGCACTGCAGCCCATATAGTGTGAAAGAGGCCTAATGCTGGGAATACGCGGTTCGTTTTGAACCGTGCAATCGAGCCACTGATGGCTCGATTGATCATTTCCAACCTGTCCGATACCCCGCCGGATCGATTTCCCGCTCGATACCGCGGGCAGGACAATAGTAAAAAACGAAAAAGAAGATAAGAAGCCGCCCGCGGGGACAAGCGGGAATCGATCCGGGCGTACGCGGGGACGCGCCGGAATCTATCGAGCGGCTCGATACATGGTTCAAAACGAACCGTGTATTCCCAGCATTAGGCCCCATTTACACTTAGTCAGTTGCTCTCAATTATAACTGAAAGAAAACTGATTTTCAAATTAATGTCTATGTTTTCCTATGGCACAGTTCACAACGCGTTTTTACTGAAATCTTTTTCACAATGCACTGCTATGGAAAAAACACGTACTAACGCATACTAACGCACACTAACGCGTACCAACTGATTAAGTGTAAATGGGCCCTAAGTACAATACTTTTCAGGGCTGTGTAGTTAGTACAAAAATCATGACTCCGACTCCTCAGTTTATGAAACCACAGACTCCGACTCCAGGTACCCAAAATTACCCTGACTCCAACTCCACAGCCCTGCTCTAATATAACAATTGCATTTTATCAAAAACAATCACAATTATTTGACCAATCTTAACTTTGTCTTTAGCCTAGCTGTGAAATTGACACTGAACAACTGAAGTTGAGAACTGACCATATAGGCTAGAAGTGCTTACTGCAGAAAAGTTGTGTGCTCTCTAGGAAAGGAGCACACACATTCATTCATACACACACACACTATTGTGGTGGAGGTGTACTCACCTTCTGTTTGAAGTATTGTTGCAAATCCCAACAAAAATATCATTACACTGTGCATCGCCCTCTTACTGAAATCCATCCTGAAGAAGTGTAACCCTTCAGAGGTGCTGTAATCCGATCATGTAGTATTGGAGATCATCAGTAGTGGGCGAGCATAGAGTAGACTAGAGTGCTGCAAGTTACAGGTTCCCCGGGTCTCTGTCCATGGTGCCCTCACACGGCTGCTAAATAGTAGCTTCTGTTAGCTCATTCACAGCTAGCTTCTCTCCGCAAAGATCCAGCAGCAGCCAGACATGTATCCAGAAAATCCTGCACGGGGCTGACACGGTGTGGCACTTGTTCTGCACCACAGCTCCTAAAGTTCAGCGATAATCAGGCGGCAGATAGGAGCTGCTGAAGGTGGACCTGCTCCTAGCTGTGTCAGCAGCAGCACGGCACGCTGGCCAGGCAAGCAGGCACCCTGACCGTGGGACTCCTCCTCCTGCTCCCAACTTTGCCCGCACTGCTAATGCACTCCTCTCCCCTCCCTCTCCTGGGACTGACTGCCCCAGAAATCCCAACTCCTCGCCTCAGGAGACTGGGACACCGTCGTCCCTCCTCTACAGGGGAGGCGTGTGCCTCAGCCAAAAGCAGTCACAGGAGATGCTGAGTTACCAAGCAGGGATCAGCCTGCCGTGCCCTGCAGCTACACATGCACTCCTGTCCTGTGTGTGGGGCGGAGGAGAGGAGAGCCCTGCAGGGCAAGTGCAGACTCACACCCCCGGGGAGTGGAAATACCTTTACTTGTGACTGATATATGCCTGGCTGAAGCATGAGGTGCTACTATAGGGAGTGCAGCTCTCTCCTGCTCTACATGAAAAGTGCAGCGTAAGCTTTTCTAGCAGCACTGCAGTCTACAGTTATCCCATCCACTACTGCTGTCCGGATGTTATTACTAACACTGAAAAACATGATATATCACAATTAGGAAATCAATAGCTGCGGTTATCTATATCAGTGTTTGTCAGCATAGTACTACATTACATTGTTTACCAAGTACAGTACCTAATGTACAGTATGGTTGTTAGGCGTACTCCAAACCCTCCTTTATCATTTTAATTAGATAACAGTCAAACCCTCCTTTATGATTTTAATTAGGTAACATACTTTTCACAGTTTGTTCATAAAAGATTTTTATGCTTTTCAGTCACAAAACTTGCTGTAATAAAAAGTTAAATGATTTCCTCAGCCCAACATAAGTACCCATGGGGTACACATACTGGGGTGCTATATCCATCATCCCAGGAATGTTTGGCGTATATACTGCTCCTATAGCAGGCATGCACACACATATACGCACAGCAGTGTATGTGTATACATTTCTGGCATTCCCTCCGTCGTGTATCGCAGTGTAAATGGACACAGGCAGCTATGGGAGAGATTCCACAAAGTCACGTGTGAGACAGAGAGAAAGCAACCTGATCTCCTTATTCATGCTGCTGAGTTCAGAATTGGCTTTTGTCTGTGAAGGCAGGATCAAAGCTCAGTGAGCCCAGTGCATAATCCAAGCAATTACTGGGAAAAAATAAGGACAGATGCAGGGAGAGCTGTCAGGTGTGCATGTCACAAGAGCTGTCCTTCCAGCCCATTAACCTATGCACTGACAGACAAAGCTGTCTGGTAAGGTTGTCTTTGCTTGGAAGTGAGGGCGTCAGTTTCTTTGCTGACATGGATGTTTACCTATTGACCTTGTGTAAAGAATACAAAAATATAATACCCACCCTTTACCCCATTATGATGAGCAAAGCTATAAAAGGAATCTTTTGTTATAGTCAGTGCAATCTATTTCTTATATTCACTGCACGGGTGGGAACATAATTAATTGGTAGTTCTACTGGATTCTCATTCAAAATAAAAGAGTTTGCCTGTATTTCCTTCAAGTACTCATTCTTAAAAGGAAATTCCATTTGTGTTGGAAAATTGCTATAAATACAGATAAATGACACTGGATTTCAGGGCCAACATCTGTAAAGCTCTGTCAGAGATAAACCAATCAAATATTAACAAACCAAAGAGTAATTCCTGTTTCAAAATTGTATCATAGATATCAGCACTCCACAAACTATTTTGTGATGGTATTAAAGCCTAACTAAACCCGGAATATTATTTCTATCCTTGCATAGACTGAGTAATGAAGAGTTAAAACCTGTTATGCTGGGTACACACTACGAGACTTTATGGTCGATTTACTGTCAGATCGATTATTTCCAACCTCTCCAATTTGCTTTCCGATGGATTTCCGAGCATTTTCCGATCGATTTCCGATCAAAGTCAACTATGTATTATAGTGTGTTTCTTATGAAATTTCAAGTACCCATCATTGGTCTCCTCCTTTACCCATGCAAGTTTTTATTACAATCAATTGACTATTTAAAAACTTACTCCAGAATAAGGGTGCAATTGTAGAGTTAAACTTCCACTCTTATTTTATATTAGCAACCATGTTAAGTTTACATTCAACCACCAACCTTTGTCTGTGGGCAGTTTTTAGGTTATTTTAGTCCAGTCAGTTATATAGAATGTACTTACATGGACGGCATACATAGTCAGTTGCACATCCATCATGGACTGTTAACCCTTGCTGTGGAATGGGGGGTGAACAGGGGGAATGAGGGTAAAGAGAACAATGTGTGAGGGATTTTGGCAGCTGGAGCCTAGCTTTTGTTACAGTGTGAGAAGACACGTTCAGACAACCATTCTGTACCACCAGTACACTGTTTACTCTTCAACAATGTGCAATCTAGAACATCTGTTCATAGGAATAGAACAGTAGTTGAGCATCCAGATCCTTTGCCATAAAGACCCACAAGAGGAAAAACTTTTGTTTTGTTTTTTAACCTTTTCAGCTTGCGCACTCACCCGCCGAACAACACCGCCATCTTCCGCTGCAGCATCTGGGGGTACACTGTAATTACTGCCCGCATAGTAGCCCGGGCAAAGCATCTTTGAATCTGCAGCTGGGGCTCCCCATTGGTCCGCTGTCTGAGCCAATAAAATGGCAGATTCAAAGATGCTTTGCCCAGGCTCCTATACGGACAGTAATTACAGTGTTAAATACACTGTAATTATGCGACGGAATTTGCGGCGAGAGGCAATGGGTGATCAGCGACAGTATGTATGTTAAGAGGGGTGCCTGGTGCAGCTACGTGGGGGGCTTCTAAGGTGTGCGGCGACCCAGTGGGGAGCTCTAGGGGTCTCCTTATTAAAGGAGATCCCCAGATGCTGCAGCGACGATGTGCGTTAGCTGGTTTAGACCTACTCTTTGCAGGTCTAAGCTAACGCTCATGTCTGCCGGGAAGGCATGCAAACGGTAACTGGATACCGTGTAAGGAACTCGCTGGGCGATTGCATCGCCCAAGCGAGTTCTTTTCCATCTGGGGGGATCACAACTCAATTAGGATTAGGCGATGCCCCCATCGCCTAAATTAAGAACTAGCCAGCACTTAGCGCTGGTGAGTTTAGTAATAGGATATGGCCCTAAGCCCCATATGCAATTCACTTTTTCTCCTAGGTGATATTTTCACAACTTGTCATAAAATTAAATTTTAAGCCACTATCAAGCAAGAAAATACTCAAATTACATTTGATAGTACTTTTTCACCAATGTTTGGGTACTTTTTAAATTGTAAAAAGCAGAAAATTTAGTTTAAAGAGAAAATGAATATTATCTCCTAGGAGATAACTCAGTTGAAAAAGTGAATTGCATATGGGCCTAAAGCCTATATGCAATTAACTTTTTCTCCTGAGTTTTCTTCACAGAAGGCAGGTAAATTTGCAGTGTACAAGCAGCGCTATGTCCAGGAGAGCAGTGCCCATTACTTTATTAGCGCCACATGCACATGTCTCTGGCTATCTGGAGGCTACACTGCCGGAATTAAAAGGGCCATACATGTGTTGATATTTACAATACCTGTTCAGTCTGTTTGTCTTTTTTTTTCAACTCAACATGTTCACTCAACAAACGTCCCATTAATTTGAGCGGTTTATCAAACAAATGACAGTGATTGAATTGATGGTGGGAGATGGATGACTACACAGATTTGCACTGAAACAAGCAAAGCTAGCAGAGGCAATGGTTTTATTTACATCTCAGCCAGATACGATCAAGTGGGGTAACATCAGTTTCCCAATCAGTGAATCATCAAGTGCTTGCCTGATCAGTTCAAGTATGGATTATTTCTACTGTTCACAGCTCTGCATTCTTTGCATTTTGGACTACATGCTTGTGTCCTGCATTGAGCATTCCCTTGACTCCTGTTCCTATCTAGCAGTTCTGTCATGATAACCAGTACAGCCTACCTTCCCTATTCCCAGTCATGCTTCTATGATTTGCATATATGATAGTGATAAGTATTGAATTCTAAGTCAGGCCCGGATTTACATCCCATGAGCCTATAAGCACAGATGTTCTGGCTTCTTAGACTTTGCCCTCCATGAACCTACAACACCCCCAACAAAACTGCATGGCAAATGTATTCGCTCTCCCATTTGTCACTTCCCTTCCCTTGCCCATCATAGGTAACTACAGATGCCCCTTAGTTAGCCAGAAGTACCCTCAATATTAAGTAGCTAGAGGTGCCCCTGACTGAAGTAACCTCTTATTTACACTTTTTTCAGGACTCTGCATAAGGAAGGAGGGAGAGAGGCATTCCGAATGGGGAGAATGAGCCGCCTTTCCATCATCAGGAACCTGTAGGCACATGCCTACAATGCCTTATGGTAAATCTGGCCCTGATCTAAGTAATATAAACAACCTATTTTTTAATGTTGAATTTTCATCAGATTGATTAAAAAAAATGGTCATCAGCTCCCGCAGGATTCTCAGGAAGAACAGCCTCTGCTGGGCCTTCTTTTGGATTACGGTTGTGTTTATGCCCCATCTCAAGTCGTCAGTAAAGGTAGTTCCCAGGAAGTGAGTGCTATATACCCTGGAGTCCTCTTTTGCCTCGATGGAGACCGGGTTGAATATGGGTGGGTGCCTTCTGAAGTTTTGCTAGGTTATTGTGCAGGATGGTCATGCAAATGTTGTTGAAAGCTGAACTGAAGTCTAGAAGGAGGATCCTGGCGTAGGTGTTGGGCCTGTTGAGATGTTCTGTCATGTCTGCCAAACTAATAGCATCCTCTATGGACCTGTTTGCCCTAAATGCCAATTGTAGCGAATCCAGGAGAGTAGAGGTGAGGTGCTTTCAGTGGGTGAGAACCAGTCTTTCAAAAAGCGGCGTCGCTAGCCCTATTTTAGGGGGGCCCATGCCCCCAACATGTCCACGGGTGCCCCCAATCTATTTGCAGGGGTGCCAGCTGCTCCCCCCGGCTGCCGCTGCCCTCCCCGCTGGCTGCCGCTGCCAGCGTCAAACCTCGATCACCTGGTGACCACTATGCGGGCGCTAGGACCTAGCGGACACCGCACTGATATGCGGAAGTGACATCACTTCCACATAAAGAGCGTGGTGCGTCCGTGCGCCCGCTCTAACTGGTCGGGTTGCCCGCTGCTCGAGGTCTGACACTGCTGCTGCTGGGGGGTGAGGGGTGCGCCTGTCACTCACTACCTAACTGGGGGTCCCTGTCACTCACTACCTAACCTGGGGGCGCCTGTCACTCACTACCTAACCTGGGGGCGCCTGTCACTCACTACCTAACCTGGGGGTCCCTGTCACTCACTACCTAACCTTGGGGGCGCCTGTCACTCACTACCTAACCTGGGGGTCCCTGTCACTCACTACCTAACCTGGGGGTCCATGTCACTCACTACCTAACCTGGGGGGCGCCTGTCACTCATTACCTAACCTGGGGGGCGCCTGTCACTCACTACCTAACCTGGGGGGCGCCTGTCACTCACTACCTAACCTGGGGGGCGCCTGTCACTCACTACCTAACCTGGGGGCAACTGTCACTCACTACCTAACCTGGGGGCGCTGTCACTCACTACCTAACCTGGGGGGCGCCTTTCACTCACTACCTAACCTGGGGGGTGCCTGTCACTCACTACCTAACCTGGGGGTCCCTGTCACTCACTTCCTAACCTGGGGGTCCCTGTCACTCACTACCTAACCTGGGGGTCCCTGTCACTCACTACCTAAACTGGGGGACTCCTGGTGCTACCTTAACTAGGGGGCACCTGTCACTACCTAAACTATTACCACCAGCCAACCAGCCCAGAATCACTGTCAAAAAGGCCACAGCATCACCACCAGTCAGGCCAGCATTTACTTCAACCAGCCAAGCACAGCCCAGCATTACCGCCAGCCAGGTCACAACATCACCGCCTGCCAACCCAGCCACAGCATCGGCCACAGCATCACCGCCAGCCAACCCAGCCACAGCATCACTGCCAGCCAGGTGACAGCCAGGTGACAGCCAGGCCTTTCAGCCCACACATCATCCCCAATCCAGCCAAAAACAGTATTGCCAGGCACAGCAGCCAGTAGAGGAGAATTCAGAAGCCTGGTGAGAGGTGTCTACCATATTAAGGGGGCATTCTGCCTAGTTATGTGAAATGCTGTCTATTTATGTGCCTCATGACTGCTGAATTTGTCTTGTTGGGAGCCTCAAGATTGCTGAATTTATCTTGTTGGGGGCCTCATGATTTGTTGGGGGCCTCAAGATTGCTGAATTTTTCTTGTTGGGGGCCTCATGATTTGTTGGGGGCCTCATGATTGCTGAATTTGTCTTGTTGGGGGCCTCATGATTTGTTGGGGGGCCTCATGATTGCTGAATTTGTCTTGTTGGGGGCCTCATGATTTGTTGGGGGGCCTCATGATTGCTGAATTTGTCTTGTTGGGGGCCTTACGATTGCTGAATTTGTCATGTTGGGGGCCTCACGATTGCTGAATTTGTCTTGATGGGGGGCCTCATGATTGCTGAATTTGTCTTGTTGGGGGTCACATGATTGCTAACTGCGGGATTATGGGAAACGCTGAATCATCATCATATGAGACAATAGCATTAAACCTACTTTTTTAGCTTTTTAAAACAGAAAATAAAACTGGGAGGTTCTAAAAAAAATGAATACATTTTTCAGGAGTAGGATGGATGAAATTGTTTATCTTCACAGTTTATTTTCAACTTGGACTTTCCATAATGTTCATGTATGAGTTAAAACGTTCGTACAGTATTTAGTTTAAATTGCTGTTGCCACTTTGCGATAGATACAGTGGTGTGAAAAACTATTTGCCCCCTTCCTGATTTCTTATTCTTTTGCATGTTTGTCACACTTAAATGTTTCTGCTCATCAAAAACTGTTAACTATTAGTCAAAGATAACATAATTGAACACAAAATGCAGTTTTAAATGATGTTTTTTTTTATTTAGTGAGAAAAAAAACTCAAAACCTACACGGCCCTGTGTGAAAAAGAAATTGCCCTCTGAACCAAATAACTGGTTGGGCCACCCTTAGCAGCAATAACTGCAACAGTGGCGGACACAGGCAGCAGTGGGCCCCTGTGCAAAATATCAATTGTGGGCCCCCCTGACCTGCGGCGCGCGAAAAAAAATGGGCGTGGCAATGACCGGATAAGGGCGGAGCTAACTGTAATTTAAAGTGATCCCGGGGTGAGAGTGATATGGAGGCTGCCATATTTATTTCCTTTTAAACAATACTAGTTGCCTGGCGGCCCTGCTGATCTATTTGGCTGCAGTAATAAACTGAATTACACCAGCAACAAGCATGCAGCTTAATCTTCTCAGTTCTGACAATATTGTCAGAAACCCCTGACCTGCTGCATGCTTGTTCAGGGTCTATGGTTGAAAGAATAAGAGGCAGAGGACCAGAACGGCAACCAGGCAACTGGTATTGCTTAAAAGGAGAGAAATATGGCAGCCTCAATATTATTCTCACCTCAGGTTCCCTTGAAAAGTGCAACGCAAAGACAGTGGGCCCAAGTTTTGGTGACCCTTTCCCCAGAAAATTCACATAATTGTGCAGGTTTTCTCAAGAAAATACACATAATGTGAGCAGATATGCCCAGAAAATACATTCAATCATGTCGGCAGATTTGCCCAGAAAATACGTGCAATGATGTCGGCAGATATGCCCAGAAAATACGTGCAATGATGTCGGCAGATATGCCCAGAAAATACGTGCAATGATGTCGGCAGATATGCCCAGAAAATACGTGCAATCATGTCGGCAGATATGCCCAGAAAATACGTGCATTATTGACACCACAACGAGCGAGCAGACATATTTCAGGCAAAAATGTGTATAGTAGCCTTATTGATACCTAAAATAGGTTAAATAACTAGGAGGAAAGAGGTCGTCGACCTCCAACTATAACACTCACTAAACAAAAGAACAAAGCTCCTCCTCAAATAACATGTAATTAACACTATAGAGCAAATGGTCAATCAATGGCCTGAGACAAAAGCATCAAATATGAAAAATCTTTATTCCATAACCAACTCAAAATTAAAAACAATTAAAACCAAGCAGCCCGCCTAGGTCACAGGCCCCTGAATAATGAATATTATAAATAGCTGAGTCATATGTCAACCTGGTATACACTAAATAACTCGATTGCTTGCCTGGGGGATCATGTGGAAAAATAAAGGTGGTGTCCCCTATGTAAAATAACAATAATTATGGTTAGAGACATCCACCCCACATCTTGACCCACAGGGAAACAAGACAATAAAACAAATAACAACTCTCCTCACGGATCTCACTAATAAGGTGCTAGTGCTAAACTGTGATCACCAATAGGTACTGATAATAAACATCATAACTGACAAAAATAGCCAATAACATTAATACAAACAATGTGCAAATATGCAAATGAGGTAGATAACCATATATCGTGAAAATGCAGATAAGGTGAAGAAAATAACACACAAATAACCATACAGGTAAATCAGGCATGTGCTGTAGTTTAAGGAAGATGGCGACATGAGAGACGCCAATGAGAAATATGAGTGAAGTTCAGGGTGAAAACCTGGAGTCAGAAAGGAGAGGACATGGAGACTCACCCAGTGAAAGAAAGATGAAGGACCTAGGAAGGCTGCAGTAGCGCTGCCCGCGCTATCCCACTAGTTCCGCCGAAGCTGCCAAGGGACAAATGAATAACAGAGCTGGCGCAGTTTAAATAACCCCCCGGAGACGCGGCCGCGTCATTGGCTCAACCCTGCGTGCCGTCTGAAACGTCAGCACGCACGGCCGGCCAAGCGTCTGTTGAGACGCATAAGTCTCATTGAGACGCATAGAAAGTCACGTAACTATGACCTATACGTACAAATGGTCGCGTCACCGCCATCTAGTGGACAATTGCCAAAATGCATCAAAGACAAGAATAAACCAAAACAAATAGGTATTTCATAGCCATCTAGTGGAGAAAAAGGGAACTTCAGTATAAAACAGAAAATATAGAAAAAGATTCCTCAGAAAGATCCAAATATCACAGGCCTACACGTACATCTAGAGCACAAGCAACATGATCATAGCAATTATATACATACAATCATATCAACTCCAGTATAATTATATCAATACAGTCATAACAATTATGGTACATAATTCTAAAGATCATTACAACAACAGTTAAACATAGATCCCTGCAATCAACACAATAATATAAAAACAATCCAATCATGTTCTTATTGGAAATATCAAGCAAAGATGTTCTTGATCCCAATGCGGTGATTTCTTCACCCCCATAGGGTCCCAAAGCCCAGATTTCCCATCACGGTCCAAGAATGAGATTCAAAGATAGTCCTAAATTCAAACATAGAAAAACCATGTATGAATATATATCAATCTGACATGTAAAAAACATATATGGGGAAATAGCTATCTCACACATAACCTTCGCAGCAAGATATACTCAAGCATACTGAAGAGAATAAAAAAGAAGACCAGTCCCCTTACCAAGGACCGTGGAAATCAATCTAAGGCCATCAATTACTCACCAAAAATGGTGGCCAAGTAAGTGGAACAATATCAGTAAGAGTCTGTCCAACCAGAATTCTATAAGAACACCCCAAGGTGTAGACTAAGAGTAGAAAAAAGTCTGACCTCCTCACCTTAAGGTCATAGAATCACTATACATAGGAAATTCTAATACAGAAGGAAGATCCTGAAATACGGAAAAACAAGATTTGCACCCTGGAAACAAGGTGAGCCAGGCATACATGTTTCATTGTGGTAAATAACAACCCAGATTAAAATCTTCATTAAGGCCATTGGGAACCCGCGTACCCAGTTTATGTATCCACCGTAGCTCCCATTGTAACATCTTGGTGATATGATTTCCACCTCTAATATTTGGTTGTAACTTTTGGAGCCCATAAACCCTCCAATTCTCTATCCTGCTCAAAGAACATGTTAGGGAATGTGCTGCTACGGTAGTTAACATCTTATTGTCTTGATAATCTCTATATGCCAATTTTAAATTTGAACGATGTTTTTGTACTCTGAACTTAAGAGGATTCTTCGTCTGGCCAACATATCTCTTTGAACATCCACATTCGAGAAGGTAAATCACCCATGGTGTCTGACAATTAATAAAGTCATAAAAAACAATTGAGGAGTTGTCCACAAAATTGACAATATTCTTAGTGGGCGGCATCATTGAGCAAATGGAACAGTTCCCACATGGATAACTTCCCTTGATACTTAAGGATCTTTGAGGATAGGAATAATGGCTGTGACACAACTTATCTTTCAATGTAGGTGCCCTCTTAGCAGTTATTGAAGGCTTTGACGTAATAAATTTCTTAATAATCGGATCACTCTGCAAGATCCTCCAGTGAGTCTTGAGTATCCCATAGATTTCATTCCAACCTTCATTATAAGTCGTAATTAATCTCACCATATTGTCAGCCTTAATCCGATTACTTCTTGTCTGCAGCAATTGCTCTCTTGGAGTAAACCTGGCTCTCCGCCATGCTTTTCGTATATATTTGTTGGGGTATCCTCTATTTTTAAACCTTTCCGCCAATTGCACTGCCTCTCTCTCAAACTCCTCACTGGTAGTACAGTTACGTCTGATCCTTAAAAATTGTCCCGTTGGGATTCCACGTTTTGTAGCCGTAGTGTGGAAAGAAGAATAGTGCAAAAGACTGTTAACGGCCGTCGCTTTTCGAAACAGAGTGGTATTCAGTTGCCCTTCGATCCCCTTAAAAATCTTGATATCCAGGAAGCAAATTTCTTTCTGAGAAACATCAAAAGTGAGAAAAATATTGAGATCATTGCTATTGAGGACCATCATAAATTCTTTTAGCAAATCCAAGTTACCTTGCCACAAGATAAAGACGTCATCGATGAAACGATGCCACCCCGCAATGGCGGGGTGGAATCGTTCCAGCGGCGACGTCCATAGATACTCTCTCTCCCACCACCCAAGGAAGAGGTTGGCCACGGAGGGAGCACATTTAGCCCCCATGGCCACACCCCTCACCTGTAGGTAATAGGTGCCATTAAACAGGAACTATTAGTCAAAGATAACATAATTGAACACAAAATGCAGTTTTAAATGATGTTTTTTTTTATTTAGTGAGAAAAAAAACTCAAAACCTACACGGCCCTGTGTGAAAAAGAAATTGCCCTCTGAACCAAATAACTGGTTGGGCCACCCTTAGCAGCAATAACTGCAACAGTGGCGGACACAGGCAGCAGTGGGCCCCTGTGCAAAATATCAATTGTGGGCCCCCCTGACCTGCGGCGCGCGAAAAAAAATGGGCGTGGCAATGACCGGATAAGGGCGGAGCTAACTGTAATTTAAAGTGATCCCGGGGTGAGAGTGATATGGAGGCTGCCATATTTATTTCCTTTTAAACAATACTAGTTGCCTGGCGGCCCTGCTGATCTATTTGGCTGCAGTAATAAACTGAATTACACCAGCAACAAGCATGCAGCTTAATCTTCTCAGTTCTGACAATATTGTCAGAAACCCCTGACCTGCTGCATGCTTGTTCAGGGTCTATGGTTGAAAGAATAAGAGGCAGAGGACCAGAACGGCAACCAGGCAACTGGTATTGCTTAAAAGGAGAGAAATATGGCAGCCTCAATATTATTCTCACCTCAGGTTCCCTTGAAAAGTGCAACGCAAAGACAGTGGGCCCAAGTTTTGGTGACCCTTTCCCCAGAAAATTCACATAATTGTGCAGGTTTTCTCAAGAAAATACACATAATGTGAGCAGATATGCCCAGAAAATACATTCAATCATGTCGGCAGATTTGCCCAGAAAATACGTGCAATGATGTCGGCAGATATGCCCAGAAAATACGTGCAATGATGTCGGCAGATATGCCCAGAAAATACGTGCAATGATGTCGGCAGATATGCCCAGAAAATACGTGCAATCATGTCGGCAGATATGCCCAGAAAATACGTGCAATCATGTCGGCAGATATGCCCAGAAAATACGTGCAATCATGTCGGCAGATATGCCCAGAAAATACGTGCAATCATGTCGGCAGATATGCCCAGAAAATACGTGCAATCATGTCGGCAGATATGCCCAGAAAATACGTGCAATCATGTCGGCAGATATGCCCAGAAAATACGTGCAATCATGTCGGCAGATATGCCCAGAAAATACGTGCAATCATGTCGGCAGATATGCCCAGAAAATACGTGCAATCATGTCGGCAGATATGCCCAGAAAATACCTGCAATCATGTCGGCAGATATGCCCAGAAAATACCTGCAATCATGTCGGCAGATATGCCCAGAAAATACCTGCAATCATGTCGGCAGATATGCCCAGAAAATACCTGCAATCATGTCGGCAGATATGCCCAGAAAATACGTGCAATCATGTCGGCAGATTTGCCCAGAAAACACATGCAATCATGTAGCAAATTTGCCCAGAACATACATGCAATCATGTGGCAGACCTGCCCAGAACATACACGCAATCATGTGGCAGACCTGCCCAGAACATACACGCAATCATGTGGCAGACCTGCCCAGAACATACACCTGCTAAAATAAATAATAAAAAAAAAACATTTACTCACCTGCAGCAGCAGACCTCCTGTCCCAGCCTCCATCCGGCGCGCAGCTCCCATGGGTGGTTGGGTGGATAGGTAGCCTGGTGGGTAGGTAGGCAGCCGGGTGGGTAGGTAGGTAGCCCTTAGCCGGGTGGGTAAGTAGCCTGGTGGGTGGCTGGGTAGCCGGGTGGGTAGCCTGGTGGGTGGCTGGGTAGGCGGGTGGGTAGGTAGCCTGGTGGGTGGGTAGGTGGGTGGTTAGGTAGCTGGGTGGGTGGGTAGGTAGCCTGGTGGGTTGGTAGGTAGCCGGGTGGGTAGGTAGGTAGGTAGCCTGGTGGGTAGGTAGGTAGCCGGGTGGGTGTGTAGGTAGCCGGGTGGGTGGTTAGGTAGCCGGGTGGGTAGGTAGCCGGGTGGGTAGGTAGGTATCCGGGTGGGTAGGTAGCCGGGTGGGTGGGTAGGTAGCCGGGTGGGTAGGTAGCCAGGTAGATAGCCGGCAGGGTGGTTAGGTAGCCGGGTGGGTAGGTAGCCAGGTAGATAGCCGGCAGGGTGGTTAGGTAGCCGGGTGGGTAGCTAGGTAGCCGGGTGGGTAGGTAGCCGGGTGGGTAGGTAGCCAGGTAGATAGCCGGCAGGGTGGTTAGGTAGCCGGGTGGGTAGGTAGCCGGGTGGGTGGGTAGGTAGCCGGGTGGGTAGGTAGGTATCCGGGTGGGTAGGTAGCCGGGTGGGTGGGTAGGTAGCCGGGTGGGTGGGTAGGTAGCCAGCAGGGTGGGTAGGTAGCCGGGTGGGTAGGTAGCCAGGTAGATAGCCAGCAGGGTGGTTAGGTAGCCGGGTGGGTAGCTAGGTAGCCGGGTGGGTAGGTAGCCAGGTAGATAGCCGGCAGGGTGGTTAGGTAGCCGGGTGGGTAGCTAGGTAGCCGGGTGGGTAGGTAGCCGGCAGGGTGGTTAGGTAGCCGGGTGGGTAGCTAGGTAGCCGGGTGGGTAGGTAGCCGGGTGGGTAGGTAGCCAGGTAGATAGCCGGCAGGGTGGTTAGGTAGCCGGGTGGGTAGCTAGGTAGCCGGGTGGGTAGGTAGCCAGGTAGATAGCCGGCAGGGTGGTCAGGTAGCCGGGTGGGTAGCTAGGTAGCCGGGTGGGTAGGTAGCCAGGTAGGTAGCCGGCAGGGTGGTTAGGTAGCCGGGTGGGTAGCTAGGTAGCCGGGTGGGTAGGTAGCCGGGTGGGTAGGTAGCCAGGTAGATAGCCGGCAGGGTGGTTAGGTAGCCGGGTGGGTAGGTAGCCAGGTAGATAGCCGGCAGGGTGGTTAGGTAGCCGGGTGGGTAGCTAGGTAGCCGGGTGGGTAGGTAGCCAGGTAGGTAGCCGGCAGGGTGGTTAGGTAGCCGGGTGGGTAGCTAGGTAGCCGGGTGGGTAGGTAGCCGGGTGGGTAGGTAGCCAGGTAGATAGCCGGCAGGGTGGTTAGGTAGCCGGGTGGGTAGGTAGCCAGGTAGATAGCCGGCAGGGTGGTTAGGTAGCCGGGTGGGTAGCTAGGTAGCCGGGTGGGTGGGTAGGTAGCCTGGTTAGGTAGCCGGGTAGGTAGCCGGGTGGATGGTTAGGTAGCGGGGTAGGTAGCCGGGTGGGTGGGTAAGGTAGCCGGGTGGGTAGCTATCCGGGTGGGGGGCCCGACTCCTATCCTCCCTCACTCACCTCGGGGCCCCCCTCCCGGTATGCGCTGCAGCCGGCGGGAGAGCAGAAAATACAGGAAGTCTCCGGCCGGGGCTGCAGCAGACGCTAGAGGCAGCTGCTGCTTAGTTTCCGATATGTCTCCAAAGTTGGAGACCAAGCGGCAGCTGCCGCCCCGGCCGGAGACTTCTTGTATTTTCCGCTCTCCCGCCGCATGAGGGGGGGGGGGGGCGAGGTGAGGGGGGAGGACAGGAGTTGGGCCCCCCAGGTTAAAAAAAAAATAAATAAAAAAAAAAAACCCTGCAATACTTAATGGGCCCCTGAAGCAGCAGAACTTCAGGGGCCCTCGTGCGGCGGCACGGCCTGCACGGCCGTATGTCCGCCACTGAACTGCAATCAAGCGTTTGCGATAACTTGCAACGAGTCTTTTACAGCGCTCTGGAGGAATTTTGGCCCACTCATCTTTGCAGAATTGTTGTAATTCAGCTTTATTTGAGGGTTTTCTAGCATGAACCGCCTTTTTAAGGTCATGCCGCAACATCTCAATAGGATTCAGGTCAGGGCTTTGACTAGGCCACTCCAAAGTCTTCATTTTGTTTTTCTTCAGCCATTCAGAGGTGGATTTGCTGGTGTGTTTTGGCTCATTTTCCTGCTGCAGCACCCAAGATCGCTTCAGCTTAAGTTGACGAACAGATGGCCGGACATTCTCCTTCAGGATTTTTTTGGTAGACAGTAGAATTCATGGTTCCATCTATCACAGCAAGCCTTCCAGGTCCTGAAGCAGCAAAACAACCCCAGACCATCACACTACCACCACCAAATTTTACTGTTGGTATGATGTTCTTTTGCTGAAATGCTGTGTTACTTCTACGCCAGATGTAACATAACATGCACCTTCCAAAAAGTTCAACTTTTGTCACGTCGGTCCACAAGGTATTTTCCCAAAAGTCTTGGCAATCATTGAGATGTTTTTTTTTAGCAAAATTGAGACGAGCCTTAATGTTCTTTTTGCTTAAAAGTGGTTTGCGCCTTGGATATCTGCCATGCAGGCCGTTTTTGCCCAGTCTCTTTCTTATGGTGGAGTCATGAACACTGACCTTAATTGAGGCAAGTAAGGCCTGCAGTTCTTTAGATGTTGTCCTGGGGTCTTTTGTTGCCTCTCGGATGAGTTTTCTCTGCGCTCTTGGGGTAATTTTGGTCGGCGTCCACTCCTGGGAAGGTTCATCACTGTTCCATGTTTTTGCCAGTTGTGGATAATGGCTCTCACTGTGGTTCGCTGGAATCCCAAAGCTTTAGAAATGGCTTTATAACCTTTACCAGACTGATAGATCTCAATTACTTTTGTTCTCATTTGTTTCTGAATTTCTTTGGATCTTGGCATTATGTCTAGCTTTTGAGGTGCTTTTGGTCTACTTCTCTGTGTCAGATAGCTCCTATTTAAGTGATTTCTTGATTGAAACAGGTGTGGCAGTAATCAGGCCTGGGGGTGACTACAGAAATTGAACTCAGGTGTGATAAACCACAGTTAAGTTATTTTGTAACAAGGGGGGCAATCACTTTTTCACACAGGGCCGTGTAGATTTGGAGTTTTTTTTTCTCACTAAATAATAAAAAACATCATTTAAAACTGCATTTTGTGTTCAATTATGTTATCTTTGACTAATAGTTAATGGTCTTTGATGAGCAGAAACATTTAACTGTGACAAACATGCAAAAGAATAAGAAATTAGGAAGGGGGCAAATAGTTTTTCACACCACTGTAAGTGACTTTTGGGTTGCAGTTTGGGCACTCGGCCTCCTAAAGGTTCGCCACCAGGGCCGGGCCGAGGCATAGGCTGGAGAGGCTCCAGCCTCAGGGCGCAGTGTAGGAGGGGGCGCACAATTCATTCAGCTGTCATTCCTAATTGTGTATGAAGCAGAAAGAAATAAGAAAAGGGGATACATAGCAGGGACTGCAAGCCAGATAACTAGATATTAAGGTGTTGGGGAGGTTGGGGGCCCTGTGGCCCTCTTAGTCTAATAGCAATCAGTGAGTGACGGCTGGGGTGGCAGGGATGGAGGGGCGCACTTTGGTGTCTCAGCCTTGGGTGCTGGAGGACCTTGTCCCTGCTCTGTTCGCCACCACTGTCCTAATCTAATGTCCCACCATTGCTAAGTTCATGTAAATTTGTCTCCAGCCATGACCACACCCACATTCTGTTCCATGGCCGCACAACGTAACCCTCATATTTTTCGGCATGCTAGCTGCAGTGTGCTGAATTCTGCTGCCTACAGTATGTACAGTATAAGCTGTTCTCTAGTGCCTGCACTGTGTGCTGATCTACCTCCAGTGTGTACAGTATAAGGTGTTACTCTGTGTCTTTACTGATTGTAAACCAGCTGTATTGTATGCTGATCCCTGCTACTTTCAGTATGTACAGTATTAGCTGTAAAGCCTGGTACACACATACAATTTTGATTAGCCAATGTTAGCTCGGTTCATCAAATTCATTGTCTGTTGGCCCACTTACTGCATGGGGGTAGTAAAATTGGTCAATGATTGACCAATCAAAATTGTATGTGTGTATACATCTTTGATCTATGCCTATACTGATTGTAAATTATCTAAATAAAGGACAGGGGGCTCCATCCAATATTTAGATGGGCAGGCCCGTTATCTGTAGCTTACACCGCTGCTAAGTTCATGTACATTTGGCCCCACCCAAGTCCACGCCCACTCACTGCATGGCCATGCCCATTTTTTGCCACACCCCACCTGGTGCCCACAGGTGCCCCTGATCTCCAAGGACCCTAGGAGCGCCCCTGCTTTCAAAGGTCTTCATGATGATTGGTGTTAGGGCAACAGGCCTCTATTTATTTAGATTCTTAACTCCTGGCTTCTTGGGTATTGGAATGAAGGTAGAAAGCCAGGAGGGAACATTACCTACCATCAGGGATTTGTTAAAAATGGAGTTGAGGACGGGGGCCAGCTGGCTTCTGTCACGTTCTCAGGTAGGTTGAGGATATACCGTCCGGCCTGAGGCTTTCCTTGGATTTTGCTTCCGGAGGTGCCATAGTATGTCAGCCTCCTGGTCTACTTCCAGCACTGGGGGGGGGGGCAAGGTGGGAACGCCCTTGGTGCGTTTCGACCTTGGGGTGAAATTCCAATAGGATCTGTGCTTTACTCTTTCATCATTGTATGGTGCACAGGGGGCAAACAAAGCGACAAGCACAAACTCCAAAGAGTAGTTGGCACTACCGAGAAGATCATTGGGTCACCCCTGCCACTGCTGGACCTCCTCCACACATCCAGAATGAGGTCCAAGGCAAACAGGATAACACTTCACCCCTCCCACCCCGGCAGTCATTTCTTAACCCTGCTTCCCTCAGCCCACCGCTACAAGATCATTGAACATCTTGTTCCCCCAAGAAGTCCTTTTCCTGAACTCAACCCCCCTCCTGAATGTAACCTCTCAGAATTCAACCCCAGTACCTCTGGAGATACAGCAAGTATTATCAGCACACCACTTTTATGATTTAAAGCACACTCTTTATTGTGCCAGTATCCACAACAGTCCAACAATTGTTTAGGGAGCCTCAGGGTCCCCCTTTGTCAAGGTGTGTGGTTTTTGTTTAGACTCTGTTGTGGATACAGGCAAAATAAAGAGTGTGCTTTTAATCGCAAAAGTGGTAATACTTGCTATATCTACATTGGACTAGTGGTACTGCCTATACCCCTTTATCAAGCACCCTTGGACATTGATGGTGTGCCAACTCTACCTTGGACTTTACCCCAGTACCTCGGGGGTGCTAGTGTACTGAACCTACTGTATGTTTTATATTGTATGTGTCCATATGTTAGTCTCCCATTGGCTGCATTGTGCTGCATGTTTTTATGTTATATGTTACTGTGTTTTACTTTAATTTTTTGCACTATGGAATTTGCTGTGTGTACCAAAACGTATACTGTTTTTGCCAGCTGTTGCACTTGGCGAACAAAGCTGATTCTGATATATATATATATATATATATATATATATATATATATATATATATATATATATATATATATATATATATATATAAAATGAAGTGCTTTGAAGTCCAGGGGCAGCCAATATAATCTTTCATATTTTTTTTAATTGGGAGGACAAGACAACCACCCTAAACACTGCTCAAAATTCACTAAGGCATTCATGCAGAGGAACAAGTAGAACGTTCTGGAATGGCCATCTTTGTCCCCAGACCTGAATATAATTGAAAATCTGTGGTGTGAGTTAAAGAGAGCTGTCCATGCTTGGAAGCCATCAAATCTGAATGAACTAGAGATGTTTTGTAAAGAGGAATGGTCCAAAATGCCTTCTCATTGGAACCTACAGGAAGCATTTAGAGGCAGTAATTTCTGCAATGAGGATATACTAAATATTGATTTCATTTATTTTGTTGAAACAACTATTGCACACTTTCTGTAAATCCAATAAACTTAATTTCACTTCTCAAATATCACTGTGTGTGTCTCCTATATAATATATTTGTTACGCTTGGTGGTATATTCTCCATAGTCAGCACGTGGTGTATATCCTGACGTGAAGGAGGTACACACGCTAGCACAAGGAACCAGGATATCCCCAGTTTAGTGGAGGAGAGGACTGACTCCAACAGGAGATGTGGCGCACAGAGCATGCGTAGATCCGAACAGCCACAAACAATCCTTTCACTATAGTGGCTCAGCGCAAGGTAGCGCTGAGCGCATAAACCAGAACTCAGAAGACCAGGACAGATAATAGAGTGAACGCTTGCTGAACTAGTCACTGCTTAAGTGACAGCAAGCGTCCATAACAAGACAGACTGGAATGAGGCAGCAAATGCGATTGCAGCGGTGGCGTGCCTCACAAGGACAGGACAGAATAGACGGGAAATAGAGTCAAAGAAGGCAGACGTAATACCCACAAATATACAATAGGTATGATTTCCTAGCGTATTACGATTACAGCTATCAATGAACTACAAACGACTGACTGACATATGTATATATCGGCGATAAACCGATATATGACATAAGAAAGGAACACAAACTAAGAACTGGAGCAGGAAAAGGAACAAGACGAAACTAGCTAAGCACGGGTGATCACGATACGCGCAACCTACCAAAACGTGCTGGAAACTGACTGACTGAAAACAGGATATAAACAGTTCGAGTACGTATATATCAGCGACACTGATGTATTAACGTAACACGAATACAAGGAAAATAACAAACATGCTAGTATGCGTATATATTGGCGATGAACCGATATATCAATCATGCAAGACTAGCAAAGTAACAATTACTGATAAACAGAACAGGACTTAGAAGGACTCACTGACCCCTTTGCAGGAGTCAGTGCAGTCCACACGAGATTTAGGAGCGAGGGGGCCCAGGCAGAGTAACAGACTGATCTGAAACTATGATAGCCCGAGGAGCCCTGCAGGAAGCAGATCTTTATACTGAGGTCATCCAATGGGAGCAGACATGCAGATTCCCACACAGGTGAATGATAATTATTCAATCCTGAGCTGGCCAGAACTGCAGAGCCACTGCAGATGGAATTAGCAACTAGTTTGAGTGCAACCCAAACTATGCAAGCAAATGCATGTAATGACATCAAAAACTGCTTGTCTTCAGTAAAACTGCAGGGAGCAGTACATGCTGCAGACGTGATCATAACAATATTTAACTGACATTTTTTATCGAAACAACCAACGATTTATACAGGAAAATCATGACAATTAACAAGGTTGCCCAAACTTTTGCATCCCACTGTATATAATATTTTGTAGGTTTTTTTTTAAATAGATTCTTCATTTTTCAACATAGATTCAACATTTTCATACAACACTATTAGACATTAAAAGGGGATGGAAAGAACACAGAATAGCAAATAGTAAAATAATTTACATCAATGCCACTGATATCAAATGATTACTCACCTCCTTCCTATCTTCTTCTACTATTTTTACACATTTTTTAAGCTTTCCATTGTGGGGGAGTGGTTAGACAGGGAAACCTGCTAGTATCAATTAAGTGGTGATATCATTAGTATGCTGTCCTACAAATGACTTCTTGGAAGTGATTGTGAGTATATATGCCATAGAATATAAAACAGCATTAAAGTGAGAAATGAAAAAGAGGTTAGATAATAATTAACAAAATGAAGAAAGTGAATAAAAATGAGTCCGAGAAAATGAGTAGTTACAGAAAAATTAGAACATTTTACCAGTTTCAAGGTCATCAAGATAACTTGAAAATTATGCTTTTCAAATAGAGAGGAAAATCAAGAAGTTTCTTTATAGGGTTTGCAAATGCCAAATAAATGAGAGGAGGACATTATGGTTTGGCCCTTATATCAGTAGTCAATTGCATTCTTCAGATTCTGTAACCAAGATACATTATGTACATGTTCAAGAAATTGTTCATCCCTTTTATATGGTTTAAGTTAATTTTTCCATATTTACTGTCTTTATAAAAGTTACCTGAGGGCCCAGTCACACTTAAAGTAGCAAAACGGTAGTGCTTGGCACTACCGATTTGCGTGGGTGATTTTACCATTTATCGTTGTAAATTCACTGTACACTCTCGCAATTCAGAGCAATCGCGATAAGCATTTTTATAAGCACTAAATCGCGATCGCTCCTGAATCGCGGCAAAATGCTGCAGGGAACACGTTTTGTGATTGCCGCTAATTGCGAAACACCCGCGATTGGCGGCAATCGTTAAAATTGTGCTAGTGTTTTGGTGATTAGTGGGAATCACCCGCTAATCGCCTAAGTGAAAACGGATTCTACCTATTTAGATGGAATCATCATTCCAGTCATTTAGATGTATTAAAAAGAGTCCCAGCAGATACAATGTATTACTAATTAGATAGTACTCTGTTAATTGTAAATGTTGATAGCATTTTGTCCAATGTAGTATAACTGGGTATTATTTAGTCTGTTTCATGGCTACCCCTTGCTTTTTTGATTTATGTTTTCTCCAATCTACTCTTCTTACCAAATTTGTCACTAAGTAGTATTTTTCTGGTGTGGGACATACTTAACACAATTTTGTTTAGGTAAGACCATCAGAGCTTGCCTGAACCTAGGTGTTTTGTTGTTTTCTCTTTAAATACTTCTTGCATACTTGCCCTGCAATTTTTGTAAGACTAAATGATAAACAGCAATCATAACAGTGCTGCTTCATTCAGCTGCAAATTTAAACAAATGTAATGACCCTTTGAAAATTTCACCATTAAATCCTTACCAGCAGTGTTTTATCAGCCAGATCTATAAGATTTTTGGACAACCAATATTTTGGGCCAGCAAGTAAACAACTGATAGGGGCTCCATTTTCTTTCCTCTTTCTTTCTCTCTTTCTCCCTGCTTGTCTTTTCCTTTCTCTTTGTAGCATAAATAGTTTTACAGACCATGATGCAAACATGCCTGGAATACGAGCAACCTGATGAAGCCCAGTCTGTGCCAGGTTAAAAATCTGATGGCAGAGAGGTCTGGGAAAAAAAAGAAAAGTTAATAGCAATCAAAACTCTTTTATTTGTATTATTCGGTGAACTGTTTAGACATACATGTTTTTAGCATTCCATATACATACACATTCTAGTTAACCAATCTGTGAATTTTGGGCGGTCATAGTTCTTCCAGAGTTCTGCTATCAGTTTTATTGCAAATATAGATGTTATCACAATATATCTGAAAACTGTAAAACTAGACAAGTTTAAACATACTCAAAAAAGGACTGAGAACAGATCAAATTCAAAATGGATATTAAATTTATGCTTAAAATAAGTTTGTATATCCTTCCAAAAATGTTGTATTCTAGGGAAACTCCACCACACATGACTATATTCTTGAACCATTGCTCAACATCTTCAATATATATCTTCTATGATAATTTTATCCCCTGGGATATACCCAGTGTATTGTGTACTGTATTGTGGAATATACCCCGCCACTGTCTCTCATCTATTGGAATACCTAGTTCAGCTTCCCATTTAGCCCGAGGACTCCTTGTTATCTCATACTCTTTCAAAAACTTATGAAGACATGAATGTGGCCTGTCTGGTAAAGTTTTCTCAAATAAAATGCATTTCAAAGAGGTCCTTCTATTCTTTCTAAATAAGCTACAAAGTTTTCCTTGAACCCAACCGAACTTATTGAGTCTATTCTAATATTATTAACTATAGCTTGAATCAGTTGTAAGTTGTAACAAGTGCAAAAGAATAGCTTCCTCTGGAAGCCCCATCCTTCTTGGCCAGTAGGAATTGTGCGTTGATGGTGAATTTGGATTACTTATTAGAAATGTAAGGTGTGAAAGACTCCTCTTGCCCTTAATTGTTCTGATGGTCAGATCTAGGTCTGATGGTCTGATGAAGAACTTAAAATGTTGGTTTTATCAAAGGATGATCATTGCTATATAACAAGGATCAGATACAGGATTGATTCCAAGAGAAAAACTTCCTCTCCTCTTAACCCAAATTTTATTTGGATCTTTCACATTCCACTCTAGAATTCTAGCAAGGTGGGTTGCTTGGAATATCTACGCATGTCAGGTGCCTCTATTCCCCCCTCTTTTTTATCTTTGGCCAATTTATTAAAACTAATTCTGGGTTTTTTTCCCATACCATATACAGTACATGTTTTAAATAAGATATTACAGCTTATGCCAGAAATACACGGTACGTTTGTAACGCTCAATTATGTCGCCGGATTCCCGCTCGTCCACCCGCGGGCGGTTCTCTTCTGCTCGTTTTCCTTATCTTTTTCCATTGTCCTGCCTGCAGTATCAAGCGCGGAATCGATCCGGCGGGTGATCGGACATGTCGGAAACTATCAATCGAGCCATCTAATGGCTCAATCGAGCGTGTATTCCCGGCATTAGGAACCAGCTGTTAGGTATTGAAACTGGCAGATTTTGTATGTAAAAAACTAACTTGGGTACAATCATCATCTTGATTATTGCTAACCTTCCTAATGTATTGAATCATGAATGATCCCATTTGGCCAGCGTGTCCTTACAGCCATTTAGGCCACAATCAAAGTTGATGTTAAAAAAAAAATAAATTCGTTTTTACACATTTTTATCCCAATATATTTAAATTGGTCTGCATGTCAATTTAATTTGCATGTTTTGTTCACTTTCACTATAAATCCAGCAAAATGGTTTTAAATGATGATACCTTATCAAATGTCTGAATTACGTTTCATGCCTAAGCCCTATCTACACGATACGATTCTTTGTGTGATTTGATTACGATTCTATTTACGATCCGATTAAATCTGACATGTCCGATCGGGATTCGAAAAAATAAACATATATTTACATAAAAAAAAATTACTATTTACATCCCACCCTCCCAAAAATACTCAAATAAAATGTTTAATAATAATGTAAAGATAAAATATTTCTATTTTTTTTTTTTATTATAAGCTTGTAAATAGTGATGGATGCAAAACGGAAAAAATGCTCTTTTATTTCCAAATAAAATATTGTCGCCATACATTGTGATAGGGACATAATTTAAACGGTGTAATAACCGGGACAAATGGGCAAATACAATACGTGGGTTTTAATTATGGAGGCATGTATTATTTTAAAACTATAATGGCCGAAATGTTTTCTGTTTTTTTCTTATTCTTCCTGTTAAAATGCATTTACAGCAAAGTGGCTCTTAGCAAAATGTACCACCCAAAGAAAGCCTAATTGGTGGCGGAAAAAACAGGATGCAGATCAGTTCATTGTGATAAGTAGTGATAAAGTTATAGGCTAATGAATGGGAGGTGAACATTGCTCGGATGCATAAAGTAAAAACGACTGAGGGCTGAAGTGGTTAAGTAGTTAAATATCGCTTTCAATTGGAGGTACCAATATTTTCTCTAAAAATTGTAATGTATAATCAGAATTGTTTATTGCTTCTACATTTTCCTCATTTTATAACTTATAATAATATTCTTGGAACAATTTTGTTATTTCTTGTGTACAGAAAACTAGTTCTGCATTATCTTTCATAATATTTTCTATAAACTAGGCTGCCTTTTGTTTTGTAGCAATTCTGCTAAAATCTTACCTGACCTGTTGCTATATAGGAGATATGCATAGCGTTGTTTATGATATTGTTTCAAGCATTTCTCATTAAGTCTATTATTTAAATCTGCTCTCAGTTGCTTAACCATTTCAGCCCGTGGGGATTTTTCACCTTATGGACGAGAGGAATTTTCGCTTCTGCCTTTCATTCCCCAATAACTTTATCACTACTTATCACAGTGAAATGATCTATATCTTGTTTTTTCCGCCACCAATTAGGCTTTCTTTGGGTGGTAAATTATGCTAAGAATTATTTTATTCTAAATGCATTATAATGGGAATAATAAGAAAAAAATGGAAAAAATCATTATTTTTCAGTTTTCAACCATTACAGTTTTAAAATAATGAATGCTACCATAATTAAAAACCACACATTTTATTTGGCCATTTATTTGGCGCGATTAAAGCGCGCATGCGCAGTACTTTCACGCCGGCCGCCGTGATGACGCGAGGCGGCCGGCGTGTGACGGCATCCGCGTCATACGCGGAAGGAGCAGCCCGACACTCGGGAGAGTGTCGCCCGGGCTGCGGCCTGTCAGCCATTCCGGATCGGGGTGTTGGAGAGGAGCCAGGACGCCGTCGTGGGACCTCCCGACCAGCACTGGGCTGGAGAAAGCCCCAGGTGAGTTCAACTTTCTTTTTTATTGTGAGCTCGGAGTCCCTTTAAAGGATCACTGTCAATTAACTGTCTGAACTGACGGCAGTCTGCTCTAATCTGATGGCAGAGTGAGCCAGAGTGAGGGGGAATTCCTTCACAGTGCATCTGTTAGCCTTGTATATGTGAGAGAAAGTCCTGTGTCTCTGACTGAAGTGTCTGAAGAGAACATAGGAAATATAACGTGTTATAAACATTTGTAATTGTCTGTGACACCACAGCTTTTTTTTTGCTTTCAGAGAAAAATTCTCTGTAGTCTGATATGCAAAAACAACAACACTGGCTGAAAATTGAAGCAGACGCTCCTTTTTAGAATGATTTGTCATAATAGAACTAAATCCTACACACAATAAATTACAGCTTTTGCCTCTATTTAACATGAAAAGTAGGAAAATGTTTACACAGGTACTTAGACGTTATTTGTACATTGTCATTTTAGAACACTTGGTTTAACAGTGTTCCTTAACCTCCCTGGCGGTAAGCCCGTGCTGAGCACGGGCTATGCCGCGCAGGAGGATTTCTCAGGCCTTGCATTATTTTTTTTTTGTACATGCAGCTAGCACTTTGCTAGCTGCGTGTACTTCCCGATCGCCGCCGGGCTCCGCGCCGATTCGCCGCTACCTGCCGTGCCGCCCCCCCCTCAGACCCCTTGCGCAGCCTGGCCTATTAGCGGCAGGCAGTGCTGAGGGGTGGATCGGGACTCCCGATGACATCATGATGTCGATGACGTCCGTGACGATCGTTGCCATGGCGACGGGGGAAGCCAAACAGGAAATCCCGTTCTGAACGGGATTTCCTGTTTGCGCTGATCACTGGAGGCGATCGGAGGGGGTGGGGGGATGCCGCTGCACAGCAGCTATCATGTAGCTAGCGCTAGGCTAGCTACATGGTTAAAAAAGAAAAAATATTTAAGTGCTGCGCTGCCCCCTGGCGGTTTTAATAGACCGCCAGGGAGGTTAAAGTTCTTAAATGACCTTTTCTGAGTTTTCTTGTTTGTGTTTGTTCTCTAAAAAGTGAATTTAAACTTTAATTTCAGCTTTTTTTTCTTTGATAAGGGTTACTTGTATAAAGCATTTAAGCATATCTCAAATTATCTTTCCTGAAGAGACAGAGGCTTCATTTAGACTGAGCAATGAAAATTTTAATATTCAGCCTAATTTCTACTACAATTTGCTGATCCTGGAGAAGACTCGGGTCAAGCCACCACTGCCTACCACTGTAGGACACATGTCCCCATTCAAGTGTCATGCATATATCAGCATAGTCAGAAAACATATGTATATCTACTGCTTTCAATATCTTTTATTCCCACCAGCTGCTCCTGAGGGATCAAAAACATTTTGATATGTGAATATGGCCTCAATTCATAAAAAGCAGTGCGATAAAAAAGAATCTTGGTGAGAAAACACCACACTTGGTATTTTCCCGGTTTGTGTGCTAATTCATAAAGATTTTCCCAACTGCCGTTGAAGGTCGGTAAATTACCGCAGCCCATTGAGCAATAGAGTAGAGCAGTGTGGCGATATCACTCTTTTGCCCTGCACAGATGACTCACACAGACTTTCCCTGCCAACAGATGACTCGCACAGACGACTCACACAGACTTTCCCTGCCTGCACAGATAACTCGCACAGATGACTCTCTGCACAGATGACTGACACAGACAACTCACACAGACGGCTCTCTGCACAGATGACTCGCACAGTCGACTCACACAGACTTTCCCTGCCTGTACAGATGACTCACACAGACTCTCCCTGCCTGCACAGATGACTCGCACAGACGACTCACACAGACTTTCCCTACCTGCACAGATGACTCGCACAGATGACTCACACAGACGGCTCTCTGCACAGATGACTCACACAGACTTCAGCTCCCTGCACTTTGCATTGTTAACACCTCACCAGAGGTCTCAGTAACTTGTTAAGACCTCACCAGAGGTGTCGGTAACTATCGTAAGGCTTACCGCTTGTTGAAGGCTTTATGAATTGACATTTGATGACAATTTACTGACATGTGTTGTCGGTAACTGCAGCCAAGTCGGTAATTTATCTCCCTGGTCGGTAATGTCAGATTTTCATGCGGTAACAGCCTTTATGAATTGACACATTGCTCAGTGCTCGGTAAAGTCTGCTGTTTTCCACATTACCGCATGCGATAATGCCTTATGATTTGAGGCCTATGTGTTGTGTTCTGAGGGGAAAAAATAATAATCTTCGGTATCATAGTTTTTCACCCACCCTCATCCACCAATTTCTGAGTATATAGCTGAGTTTTTAATCTTTCTAAATTTCCAGAAGGGACACTAGCGCTCTTTCTGGAGTTATCCATCGATGGATCAAGTGTCATGTTGAAATCCCCTCCTATCAAAATTCTACCCTTTCCCATTTTCTTGACCTCTTCCAGGAAATTGCTAATACATTTTACTTGATTTTTATTAGGTACATATACATTGACCAAAGTGATGTATTTGCCAAGTTATTTTCCTACCAAAATCATGATACAAGGTTCTTTATCATAATAAAGGTCTTTTATTTGAAAGTCAAATTTAGTACTTATTAACCATTTATGCCCCCTGGACGTGATTGTGACGTCCAGGCGGCTGCTGCTGTGCTGCTGTGAGCTCCTGTGTGTGATCGCACGCGCGCCCACGTGCTCCCGTGCCACCTCCCGTTAGCCTGGAGAATAATGAATGGGGACATAGTTCCCATTCATTGATCTAAGTCCCCAGTAAAACGACAGACGGCTTCTTTTCAGAAGCCGCAGTCTTCCTGAGAAAAAAAAAAGTTTGCCGTCCTCCTTACTATACTACTCTCGCTTCCAGGATTAAAAAAAAAAATTCACTGTGGCCATCTTGTGGCCAAATACTAAAACTACATCTACATACGTTTTTTTTATAAAATAAACACACATTATTACATTTAAAACTAACTATTTACCTCCCACATCAAAAAATTACCCAAATAAATTTTTTTATGAAAAAAAAATACAATAAAAAAAATCATAAATACTAACCTAAGAGGCTGAACTTTCTTAATATGCATATGAAGAGGGTATATTACGAGCATTTTTAAAATTATAAGCTTGTAAATAGTGATGGACACGAAACTGAAAAAATGCACCTTTATTTCCAAATAAAATATTGGCGCCATACATTGTGATAGGGACATAACTTAAATAGTGTAATAACCGGGACAAATGGGCAAATAAAATATATAGGTTATAATTATGGTAGCATGTATTATTTTAAACGGGCTGAAATGGTTAAAATTGCTATACCTCCTGCCTTTTTAAGAGTGTTTCATTTATTTTTCATGACATCCAGATGAATTTGCCAAGCTGTTTGACAGCCTCATTTGCATAGATAACAGCACTTGCTGTACAGGAAACAGAAAGGGACTTCAGACAGTTTCTTAGTAGGACTAATACTATATGTATGTTTGTTTATAATATCCTCTGTAATAAATTATCCTACCAAACAAGGTAAAATAAGGCTTGATCCAACTATAGAGGTCATGCTTAAGTGCTATTATTAGAGTGGGACAGTTGTAGGTAAAAATATCATTGATGAATTAAGGTATTTGTGCATTCTGAAATACCTGTTTTTGTCATTCTCTGAGCAGTAGCTCCTCATATATCTTACGAGAGGGAGATAATATGTGCTTAATTTTTGTTGTAAGATATTTTCAAGTTTGATCGTATTCCATACGGACAGCTGAAGTGAAAAGAATATGGAGGCTGTTATATTTATTTCCTTTTAAATAATACCAGTTACCTGGCATCCCTGCTGATCTATTTGGCTGCAGTAGTGTCTGAATCACACCAAAAACAAGCGTTCAGCTAATCTAGTCAGGTCTGACAATAATGTCAGAAACACCTGATCTGCTGCATGCTTGTTCAAGGTCTATGGCTGAAAGTATTAAGGGCAGAGGATCAGCAGGATAGCCAGGTAACGTGTATATAACTATATGGAGATAAATATGGCAGCCTCCATATCCCTACTGCTTCAGTTGCCCTTTAAGTTAGGCAAAGAGGCATTTGGAATCTTGTAGAACAAAAACAGCAGACTATTTGCACAACAGCTACTTTATATTGCAAGGTTGGGAAATGTATGTGGCTAATAATTGGATTGTCCCTGATACCACAAAAGTAGTACATTTTTGCCCAAGTGGTAGAGTGTTGCATTTCCCAACTATCTACCAGTTCTCATTTGTGTAAGGCTTTCATGTGTTTAATTTGACAAAGGAAAGGGTAATTCTGCCTAGTCTAGAGGTAGATGTCCATTGGTGAATTCAGTGGGAACTGAAATCCTGCTAATAATTATACTCCCTGCACCAACTTGGTCTAGTGTAGCTAGGTTCGGGAATATACTGAACCTGTAGTGAACTGTTTGATGAATAGGGCACATGTCAAGAGGTCTGTTAGTCCCGGTGCACACCAAAAACCGCTAGCAGATCCGCAAAATGCTAGCAGATTTTGAAACGCTTTTGTAACGATCGGTGAAGCACAGAGAGGATCTGATTACCAGTGATCTGCAGAATCACTGGGAATACAGATGTATACCAGATTATACGTGATCTGCAGTATCACTGATAATCCGATATACTAGCTAACCTCTGTT
This sequence comes from Hyperolius riggenbachi, assembly GCF_040937935.1. Lineage (NCBI taxonomy): Eukaryota > Metazoa > Chordata > Amphibia > Anura > Hyperoliidae > Hyperolius > Hyperolius riggenbachi. Next base: position 270,782,066 of record NC_090646.1, on the reverse strand, counting down.
CACCTGAGTAGAGTGTAGTGTTTGGTGTAACAGTAACACTTTGAGGACTAGGCCTCAGTGCAGCAAGGAGTACTGCACAGATTCCTTCCGCAGACCTGAGCTCTCCAAGACGGGAGGAGTCAGACTGACAGTAGGAAGGATAGTCTGAAAGTGACCCTCAGGAGGAAGGGTCGCTAACAGAGCGAGGAACCGCCTCTAACGGTAAGGTCGGTTCTCGAGGTCGGACAAGCCAGGTCGTACACACACGGACAGATAAAGTACAAGATCAGGAGGCAAAGACGGAGTCAAAGTACAGGCACGGTTCAGCAACGGGGTATCAGATATATCGGGGTACAAAATCAGGAGGCAGAAGCAGAGTCAAGGAACGAGCCGGGGTTCGGCAACAGAGTATCAGAAATATCGAAGTACAAGATCAGAGTTCAGGAGGATAGTCAAGGCAGGCAAAAGTCATAACAGATAATCACAATCAAACTAGTACTTTAGCTATCAACAGAATCTAGCTAAGTGTAGGATTACAGCTCCAGCTGGTCCCGGCACACTTGCGGATCTGACTACGGATCTGGGTGCTCCCACATATGTGATCGAACGCCAGACAAAGAGCAAGTGAACAACCAGCAGTATATATACTCTAGGACCTTTCCAGGACCTCCCTAATTGCTGGTCCAATGAGAGCAGTGGAATTTGTCAGCTGACCCAGCTGGTCAGCCGACTCCCTTCTAACTGCTATTTAAACTCTGCCTCTGTGCTCGCGCGCGTGTAAGTCTGAATCTTGGTGGACTATCAGTCCCAGCCACACCAGTACTGTCATGCAATGTATCTAGTGCGGGGGCTGCCTCTGATGCGGATTCCGCCGTTACCAATGCGGATTCCGCCGTTACCAATGCGGATTCCGCCGCACTGCCTATGCGGCATGCGGCGTTTTTTCCGCGTTGTGACGCCATGCTGGACGCGGAAACGGCCGCCTCACCTCGAGAGACAGCGGCCTTTCCGCGTTTCCTTACAGTACCCCCCCCCCCCCGAGGAGTGGACTCCGGACAACTCCCACCAGGTTTCTCGGGGTGTAAGGCATGAAACTCCCTCACCAACTCATCCGCATGCATACGGTTCCCAGGTACCCATTGCCTCTCCTCGATGCCATACCCTTTCCAATGTACGAGGTACTGTACCGAGTTTTGTACCTTGCGAGCATCTAATATTTTTTCCACTTCATATTCGGGTTGGGTATCTACCAACACGGGAGGAGGAGGCGTAGGACCCACCTGGACTGCAGGTTTAAGAAGGGACACGTGGAAGGACTTCACCCCCCGCATGCTGGTGGGAAGGTCAATGGTATACGTAACATTGTTAATCTTTTTAGTCACGGAAAATGGGCCCACAAACCTGGGACCCAGTTTGGCAGATGGCTGCTTCAGGGTCAAGTGACGTGTGGACACCCAGACTAGATCTCCTGGCTGAAACTTCCATTCCACGGACCGTCTCTTATCTGCTTGACCCTTCTGACTCTGGAACGCCTTCTGCAAATTCCCCTTAACAATTCCCCAATTGTCCCTGAGTGACCTCTGCCAATCCTCCAGTGCAGGAAATGGGGACGAGACAACTGGAAAAGGGGAGAATTTGGGTGACCTCCCTGTTACAATCTGGAATGGGGAAAACCCAGACGAGGAATTCTTTAAATTATTTTGGGCGAATTCCGCGAAGGGCAAAAATTTCACCCAGTCACTTTGTGCCTCCGCAACGTAACATCTCAGGAATTGCTCCAGAGATTGGTTAATGCGTTCTGTCTGCCCATTCGTCTGTGGGTGGTAGCCTGACGAGAACGACAATTTCATGCCCATTTGGTGACAAAATGCCCTCCAGAATCCAGACACAAACTGGACTCCCCTATCAGACACAATGTCTTCCGGAATGCCATGCAGCCGGAAGACGTGAATGATAAACAATTTGGCTAATTCTTGAGCCGAGGGGAGTCCTTTCAGGGGCACAAAATGGGCCATCTTGCTAAACCGGTCGACTACCACCCAAATAACAGACATGCCTTCAGACCTGGGCAATTCCCCCACAAAATCCATGGACAGGTGGGTCCATGGCTCACTCGGGGTGGGCAAAGGCTGCAACCTTCCTACAGGTGCCAGCCGGGAGGGTTTACTCCTGGCACATACCGCACACTCCTTAACAAACTCCTTGCAATCTGTTGCCAAGGAAGGCCACCAAGCACACCTGGCAATCAGATCCTGCGTTCTGGCCGCTCCAGGATGACCAGCATTCTTGTGGGTGTGAAAGAGTTGCAGAACTTGTAACCGGAATGGCAGTGGGATAAACAAGACCCCTTTGGGTTTCCCCTCAGGAACATCCCGCTGAAAGGGACCCAAAATCTCTTTCCAATCCTCCCAAGTCTCCGTGGCGGCTAACACCAGTTTCTGCGGGATGATGGATTCAGGAGCGGGGGGCTGTGCTGTCTCAGGTTCAAAACACCTGGAGAGGGCATCTGCTTTGACGTTTTTGCTGCCTGGAGTGTACGTGATTATGAACCTGAATCTCGTAAAAAATAAGGACCACCGGGCCTGACGGGGACTCAGCCTCTTAGCCCCCTCGATGTATTCCAAGTTCTTGTGGTCAGTGTAAACAGTGATCGTGTGCTCTGCCCCCTCTAACCAGTGGCGCCACTCCTCAAATGCCAACTTAATAGCCAGAAGTTCCCGGTTGCCTATATCATAATTTTTTTCTGCAGGTGAAAACCTGCGGGAAAAATAAGCACATGGGTGTAATCTGCCCTGCAACCCAGACCGTTGAGACAGCACCGCCCCCACCCCAACTTCTGAGGCATCAACCTCCACAATGAAGGGAAAGGACGTGTCAACATGCCTCAAAATTGGTGCTGAACAAAATAATTTTTTCAATAGAGCAAATGCCGCCACGGCTTCAGGAGACCAGTGGTTGGTATCCGCCCCTTTTTTCGTGAGACTGGTAAGGGGGGCAACTAACGTGGAGTATCCCTTAATGAACCTCCTGTAATAGTTCGCGAACCCTAAAAATCTCTGCAGGGCCTTCAACCCCACTGGCTGTGGCCACTCCAACACGGCTGTGACCTTGGCAGGATCCATTGAGAGGCCCGAGGTGGAAATTACGTATCCCAGAAACGTGACCGTGGTCACTTCAAATATACACTTTTCCACCTTAGCGTAGAGCCTATTCTGTCTTAATTTGTTTAGGACAAATTTCACGTGGACCCTGTGTTCGGAGAGGTTATTGGAGTAAATTAGTGTATCATCGAGGTATACCAGTACGAATTTACCCAATACCTCCCGGAATACCTCATTGATTAGTTCCTGGAAGACGGCTGGCGCATTGCACAACCCGAAGGGCATCACTAAGTACTCGTAATGCCCGTCGGGTGTGTTAAAGGCCGTCTTCCATTCATCGCCCCTTCTAATGCGGATTAGGTTGTATGCCCCCCTCAGATCTAACTTAGAAAAGATCTTAGCAGTAGTGACCTGCGTGAATAAGTCGTCTATCAATGGTAACGGATAGCGATTCTTCACCGTGATTTTATTGAGACCTCGGTAATCGATACAAGGTCGAAGACCCCCGTCTTTCTTCTTAACGAAAAAGAAGCCGGCCCCAGCAGGTGACCGAGAGGGCCGAATAAACCCCTTGGCCAAGTTGTCACGAATGTATTCTTGCATAGCCAACTTCTCGGGACCGGACAAGTTATACAGGTGACCCCTAGGGGGCATACAACCAGCACGGAGATCAATGGGGCAATCGAACGGGCGATGAGGAGGTAATTGATCAGCAGACTTGGGACAAAAAACATCAGAAAAAATCGGAATATATCTCGGGAACACCCTCCACGTAAACCTTGGTCTGACCCAATGTCACCTTCCCCAGACACTGCTGATGACAATGATCGGACCATCTGGTTACCTGGCCCGTAGCCCAGTTGATTTGTGGAGAGTGGGCTTGTAACCAAGGCATGCCTAGGATAATAGTGGAGGTTGACATATGTAAAACGAAAAACTGTAATTGTTCCCCATGCAGTACCCCTATCATGACCTTCACCTGCGGAGTCTGTGACAGGGGACGATCCCGTTGCAGAGGGGAATCGTCTACTGCCGTGACCTGAATAGGGGGTGTCACAGGAGTGAGCGGAATACCCAACTCCTGAGCAAACTCAAAGTTCATAAAATTGGCCGCTGAGCCTGAGTCAATGAAAGCCTCAGTAGCCACAGATTTCTTCTCCCATGTAACTGTACAAGGGAGAAGCAATTTCTTTTCTTTAAGGGGTGCAAGTGGCGTGCCTAGGGTGTCACCCCCCACTACTCCTAGGCAAATTCGTTTCCCGACTTGTTCGGGCAGTTGATCCGCCATTCTCCGCCTTCGCTCCACCTGGGTCAATTTCGAACAACCAATCTGCATTGGTTCGGGTGGAGGCAAGGCCGGAGGAGATGAGACAGATGGAGATGGTGTTACTAAGGGTGCAGCGGAGGGTGCCACATATGATGTTACCCTGGCACGGTGACTGCCCCGAATCTGCCTCTGATGGCGTAATCGACGGTCGACTCGAATGGCCGATGTGATGGCCTCATCGACTGTCCTGGGCTCGGGCAAGGTTAGCATTAAATCGGAGACCTCCTCCGATAACCCAGACAAGAAGTAATCCATGAGGGCAAAATTATCAAATCTGGCCGTGACTGACCATCTGCGAAATTCTGCCGCGTAATCCTCGACTGAACCCCCGTCTTGCCGCAAAAGTTTGAGCTTCCGCTCAGAGGTTGCCGCAAGGTCAGGGTCGTCGTAAATTACGGCCATGGACTTAAAGAATTCCTCTACCGAGGTCAGAGCAGTATCGGTAGGAGGCAGGTTGTATGCCCATGACTGGGAGTCACCAGTCAGCAAAGTTTTAATAAAGGTGACCCGTTGGGTCTCAGTCCCCGAGGATCGGGGTCTCAACTCGAAGTACGATAACACTCTACTCTTAAAATTCCGGAAGTCAGACTTGTGGCCGGAAAATTTATCTGGTACGGGCATACGTATGTCAGCACTAGGAGGGGATCGCACTGAATCAACTGACGTCTGGAGAGTTCGCACAGAGCCTGATAAGACATCAATCATAGTTTTGTGGCTACCCAGCACTTGGTTGATGTTTTCCACCGAAGTGGCAAGTGCGCCCAGACGGTCAGTGTGTGCGTCCATTTGCATTTTTTGGTCTGGCGTTCTGTAACGATCGGTGAAGCACAGAGAGGATCTGATTACCAGTGATCTGCAGAATCACTGGGAATACAGATGTATACCAGATTATACGTGATCTGCAGTATCACTGATAATCCGATATACTAGCTAACCTCTGTTCACCTGAGTAGAGTGTAGTGTTTGGTGTAACAGTAACACTTTGAGGACTAGGCCTCAGTGCAGCAAGGAGTACTGCACAGATTCCTTCCGCAGACCTGAGCTCTCCAAGACGGGAGGAGTCAGACTGACAGTAGGAAGGATAGTCTGAAAGTGACCCTCAGGAGGAAGGGTCGCTAACAGAGCGAGGAACCGCCTCTAACGGTAAGGTCGGTTCTCGAGGTCGGACAAGCCAGGTCGTACACACACGGACAGATAAAGTACAAGATCAGGAGGCAAAGACGGAGTCAAAGTACAGGCAGGGTTCAGCAACGGGGTATCAGATATATCGGGGTACAAAATCAGGAGGCAGAAGCAGAGTCAAGGAACGAGCTGGGGTTCGGCAACAGAGTATCAGAAATATCGAAGTACAAGATCAGAGTTCAGGAGGATAGTCAAGGCAGGCAAAAGTCATAACAGATAATCACAATCAAACTAGTACTTTAGCTATCAACAGAATCTAGCTAAGTGTAGGATTACAGCTCCAGCTGGTCCCGGCACACTTGCGGATCTGACTACGGATCTGGGTGCTCCCACATATGTGATCGCACGCCAGACAAAGAGCAAGTGAACAACCAGCAGTATATATACTCTAGGACCTTTCCAGGACCTCCCTAATTGCTGGTCCAATGAGAGCAGTGGAATTTGTCAGCTGACCCAGCTGGTAAGCCGACTCCCTTCTAACTGCTATTTAAACTCTGCCTCTGTGCTCGCGCGCGTGTAAGTCTGAATCTTGGTGGACTATCAGTCCCAGCCACACCAGTACTGTCATGCAATGTATCTAGTGCGGGGGCCGCCTCTGATGCGGATTCCGCCGTTACCAATGCGGATTTCGCCGTTACCAATGCGGATTCCGCCGCACTGCCTATGCGGCATGCAGCGTTTTTTCCGCGTTGTGACGCCATGCTGGACGCGGAAACGGCCGCCTCACCTTGAGAGACAGCGGCCTTTTCGCGTTTCCTTACAGCTTTTTCTTCTTTTTCTGCAGCGTTTCAGCTAGCGTTTTGCGGTTTTGTGTAGCGGTTTTGGTGTAGTAGATTTCATGTATTGTTACAGTAATGTTACTGAACAGCTACTGTAACAAAAAACGCCTGGCAAACCGCTCTGAAGTGCCGTTTTTCAGAGCGGTTTGCAGTTTTCCTATACTTAACATTGAGGCAGAAACGCATCCGCAATCCAAAATCTGCAGCAGCCCGGGAGTATGCGTTTCTGCAAAACGCCTCCCGTTCTGGTGTGCACCAGCCCATTGAAATACATTGCCCTAGCGGATCCGCACCCGCAAGCAGATCGCAAACCGCAGCGGAAACGCTCCGGTGTGCACTAGGCCTAAGTGTCCAAGGTACTACATTCTGCAGTGATATTTAGTACATATAGTAAAATGTAATATTTTGTCTTAATTCCAGATTCTATAGCTTGCCTTAGTTCTTTGGTTTGTGTAGAATTTTCTTGCCTGTGTATTGTTTTGTGGTTACAATTATTCTGCATTGTTTGATATGCTTACCATTTATACCTGTTAGCTGTGCTTGTTTTAAACAATGAATGTTCACATTCTCCTTCAGTCTTTTTGTTAACATTTGAAAAGCAACCATAAAATCTGTTTATCCATCCCTGAAATAGTTCCTGCGATCGGATCCTTCATTAACCCCTGCCTTCCTGGTCCAGTTTAGTACATATTTGACTAATTTACCTTATCTGATCTTCACTTGTTAGCCTATTACATATCCTTTGCCTAGTACATATAATTTTTTGTTTGTCAGGACTTGTCTATTATCTATTCTCCTGCCCAGAACTGTACAAAACAGCACAGGGCAATTTGGGCGTACCATGTGCTGCCATAGCTAGTAATGGGGTTGATTCACTGTAACAAATAGCGTGCCTTATAATAGTTAATAAGCCTTATCAGAGTTAACACGTCTTATCAGAGTAGCATAGCGAGCGCTACGAACTTATGCCTTCTAATTGGCATTGACAAGAGCTCCACTCGTCCTGCCCTGAGCCCCTGCGGTTCCAATCACTTTAAAGGACATTATCCCCGCACTTTGATTGGCCCAATAACCTGCTTGTCAAGTTTCCTGTCAAGTGACAGGCAGCCTCCTATTGGACCAATCAAAGTGTGGGGATAATGTCCTTAAAAGTGATTGGACCCGCAGGGGCTCAGGCAGGGGCGTAACAAGGTCCCCCCGGCCCCCCTGCAGAAATACTGAGCGGGCCCCCCCCTGGCATTTTGGGGGGCTGGAGGGGTCGTAGCATGAGGGGAAAGCCATGCTGCACTTTGGCAGGGAGGGGGCACGGCCCCCCCCCTCCCTCACCTCGGGCTCTCCCCTCTGTGCTCCCCTCCAGCATTGAATAGTTTGTGTATGCAGGTGGCGGGCAGCGGCAGATACATACCTTCCGAGCGCTCCAGCGCGGATGTTTCTCCCTCTAGTGTCTGACCCGACTTCCTGTATAAACAGGAAGTTGCGTCAGAGGCTATAGAGAGGAACGTCCACGCTGGAGCGCACGGAAGGTATGTATCTGCCGCTGCCCGCCGCCTGCATACTGCTTCCACTTTGGTGCTATTAAAAGAGCTTTGATACAAGACAGCGGTGCCGGTCCTTTCTGTTTTATCTGGACTGCACTTCCCAGGAGGCACTGGGGAGAGACTTTGGGCACGCTGCATACTCTTTTTTTGGAAACGGTGCTCCCTCTCTTTTGTTTATGTGCATACACAAACTATTCAACGCTGGAGTGGAGCGCAGAGAGGAGAGCCCGAGGTAAGGGGGGGGGACCGTCCCCACTCCCCGCTGAAGTGCAGCATGGCTTTCCCCTCATGCTGTGACCCCTCCAGCCGCCCAAAACGGCTCCAAGCGGGCCACGGGGGGGAGGGCCTGGGCCCCCAGGGGCTGCAGGCCCTATTGTTACGCCAGTGGGCTCAGGGCAGGACGAGTGGAGCTTTCATCATTGCCAATTAGCAGGCATAAGGTAGCGCTCGCTATGCTACTCTGATAATGCGTGTTGACTCTGAGACGGCGTGTTAACTGATAAGGCATGCTATTTGTCTTAGTGAATCAAGCCCAATGTGAGTTATGCCTATAGCGTCACTCGGGCAGCAATGCCATCAAAAGGACGGAGCCCAAATTATTTTAAAAACAGCGTAATTTGGCCACTAGAAATAGCTGACAGCCAAATTACATCTTACCCCTGAGTCTATTGCAGCCTAGAAAGGGGTAGTAATTAACACCGGGACCTTTGCAGGAGCAGGGTGTGCCATGTTTCGGCTTAACCCTGCACCCAAATTTCCCAGCACCATTTTTACATGAGTGCCTCCTATCTAGTTCCTTATTCCATCTATTGTCTAGGTCTTGGTGTCATTGTTTGTCGAGGAAAAGGAAAGAGGCTGTCATACTCTTAAGCTACATACTCACTTTCAGAGGAGAGTGCCAGTCATACTTTTAAGTTACATACTCACTTTCAGTTTTCATTGTCTGGAAATATTATTAATACTTGTTTCTGGGAACACTCTAAGGGCCCTTTCACACCAGAGGGATTTTTCGGCGTTTTAACGCCACGGCCGAAGTTGGCGTTTTGCTAGGTAAAAGAAAGTCCATAGACTTTCATTTTACCTTTCACATCTAACTCAGCGTTTTGGAGCGTTGCGTTTCAACGCTCCCAGGAGCTTTTTCAGGGCTGTTTACAGCCGAAGTTGGCTGTTGGCGTTTCAATGATAGTCAATGGAAAACGCCAACTTCAGCGTTTTCAAAGCGTTTTCAAAGCGTTTTACAGCTAACTTGTTCACTTATTTTTATAGAAGAAAAAAAAAGGACGTTTTCATATGAGCTGTAAAACTCTTTCAAAACGCTTTGAAAACGCTTTGAAAACGCTATGTATTGGCGTTAAGCAAAAGGCTGACTTTCAGCCTTTTCTACCGCAGCCTCTAGTGTGAAAGAGCCCTAAGAATAATCATGGTATGGACACATTACCCGGCAGCCTGTTCTGTTCTAAAGAGAGAGGAGGAAAAGCAAGATGTGCTTGCCTTGGGGACTACCATAAAAGATCAAGAGTGGATAGTAATTAGTGATCTAACGTGATGGTTTACTAACATTTTCAGTGGTGTCGGGGTACAACTGTTCTCACATTAGCCTTCTGGCAAGGCTGGTTTCCGTTTAAGGGTGGCATGCTAATTCCTGCGAGTCTCTGACCAGCTTATCTGCAAATCCTGCTGTTAAGGTCACAAGTGATAAGACTATAGGTAACAGGAGGTGTTTAAGTATTCTGTGACTTATGTACCCGAGGTGACTGGTGACATGATGAAAAAGATTTGTGTATGTACAGTGCCAAGCATGCAAATAACTAGGCTGTGTTCCTTTTTTCTTTTGGTGCAAGAAAGGGTTAAATACTTAGAGATGCAAGCGACATCTCTCCAGTTGGGACCTAGACAGACTATAGAGTAATACTCACTGATAAGGAATTACACCCATCAAACTCTTGCCTGGCAGAGAACAGCTCCTGAGTGCAGGGTAGGGATAAAAAAGGTTAATAATTCATGTATGTTAGCTTAGAACTTTTCAGACTGTGTGAAAGACTGTATCAATCAGATGAAATAATACAACCATTATACCTACTTTTTAAATCTACACAGAAACTAAAACTAGGGGATTTATAAAATAAAAGTAAGTTTTAGGAGGAATATAGATAGAATTCTTATATTCATACTAGTTTAATTTAACCTCGGGTTTCCTTTAAAGTGCACTTGCAATTTGAATCCAATCATTTACTCTAATACGTATGATCATTATAGACAGGATAATACGTCTTCCTAGATTCTGGTGGTTGTGTTCAACAATAGAAGTGGTGATCAACAATAGTTTTGGTGTAGTCACTATGTAACATTACATAGAATCTGGAAGACGTACTGTACTTAAAATTGTCCCAAAGGTAACAGAGAGTGTGGTTGTTTAGGGATGGATGTCTCAGCTTAATATATTACTATTATTATTAATATTGTGTGTTTGATACAGCTGGCATCTTCCACGGTGCTTTGCATAGGCTATGGTCATGTCACTAGAGGAGTTTACACTCTAACCCCTACCATAGGCACTGTCCAATGTTCCGATCAGAAACTTAGGGCAATTTTAAAGGGAAACTAGTTAACTCATTAGTATGTATGGAACCCAGAGTGTGCAAAAGAAAACCCATGAGGAGAAAATACAAACTCTATGCAGACAGTGTCCTGTCTGAGATTTGAACCTGCAAGGCAAGACTGCTACTCATTGTGCTGCACATGCAGATGACCTCATTAACCTCATTTGTGAACCAGTTTTCTTCCCTGTCCAAAATCTGCACCTCACTGTCTTCAAAAGAGTCTCCTTTATCTATGAGTTAAAAAAATATATTTCTGTAACACTGTGTTGCAGGGTTTGAAGAAAATATGGGTGTGATGTTTATTAAAGATTCTTCTGGATCTATAAATCAGTAGGATTTTAATTAAAATAACATCCATGTTTTCTTCAAACCCAGCACCATATCGAGACAGAAACATAACTGGCTAAAGTAAATGGATAACTTGTACTTGTAAAATGCTTAGACATTTCCTCCACTTATTAGAGTTGAAGAAGTCACTGTGCAGGAGTGATGAAACATGTTCTATAACAGAAGAGGTTGTCCAATTGAAACTACTTGAATTTAGTGTATCTAAGATCCATGGTTCACATGTGATCTATGGAGGAAATTCACAAGATGAGAACTGCTGTTGACATCTAAAAATTGGTTTTGAAATTGGTTTTGAAAGCCTGTAATCTATAGTACATAGTGAGTGTTCAAAGATATGAGTGACAGTTCTCATGGCTAATTTATTGCTTGATTTAGTGTTGTGAAGTTTCTCTTTAAATCACTGTGTACAACTCAGTCAGCTTCAAGGCATATAACCCAGCTGCCCGACTGCTTAGTTTGCAGAGCACCTTGTCTGAAGTGCTGGCTAGCTTGTTTCCTGTTTAGTTCCTGCTCCATCAAGTTGACTCCTTTGTAATCTTTCTCTTGCCAGTGGGCAGAATAAACATAATTTCCCCTTCTCACAATTTCTGCTGTTGATTTCTTACATTTAATTGTACTGTATCTGTGCTATATCTACTTTACTTTACATATAATTTGTATTTCTCTAATTATATAAATGAATCCTATCTTTCTAATTGGACCATCATTCTGTATGCAGTTTTATTTGTTGCATTTTTTTTTCCTTTTACAGCCATTTATCTACACTGTGATAGAAAATGCGTGTTGTGATGTTGTTGGTATATGACGCCTGGAATAGTGACTAGTAATGGCACAAATTGAAATCCACACAGCTCTTGTATGGAAATAATTCTTGTTCCTTTATTGAAATTCCATAAAGACAGCACAGCAATTACATCATGACAGCAGAGCAGAGAATAGCTGACACATTTCTGACCCTACTGGGTCCTTAGTTGAAGCCATTTTGCCACAGCAGTACATACTCCTAGATACCTGTAACTCCTCCCACTACTGCCATTCACTTGGCAGCTACTAAACAGTTTTATATAATTAAAAACAATGCATATAAAACATATTTACCTGGTCAATATTGAATGTGTCCAGAGATGTCATGTAATTACTACAAGTTATACTAACACTAGAGGCTGTAGAACTCGAATAAAACACCTTTAAAGTGTACCTAATGATACTCAGAATCACTGAGAACTACTGTGGTGCTGTCAATCTGTCTTATAGCAACCCTTCAAATGTGTCTAAGCACTTCTGCATGTTGCATGGTGGGTATATGACCCACTTTATGTTCCAAGGCATAGAATAAGTGTGCTTGGATAGCAGAAGTGGAGATTTGCAGAGGAGACTTTTGGAGCACATAATACAATGGGTATTTAAAATGGGTACCAGATAATCTGTAAACTTCTATCAATCTGTCAACTTGTTTTTCTTTAAGATTAAAGTGCGTTCTTCCTGCTATACTGTCCAGCTTTCTACTTTTATAGGGCTAAAAGTAAACATGAGACAAAGTATATATAAGAATCTATACTTACCTGGGGTTTCCACGAGCCCCATGAACTCTGTGCTATCTCCTCAGGGAGACATGAGCTATCTGAGCAATTTCTAACTATCCTTGGTAGCTCTCCCACAGGTACTCCACGTATGGTGTGCTATGGATGGCAACTAGTGGCCAGTGTATAGCCACTACATACTTTGCAATATGTGGTTGTGGTGATATGACCGGTAGAGGGTGAGCCTTCCAAAGTCCAAAAACACAACTGATGCATGATTCATATTGGAGGTAAAGTGGAGGTTAACATTATTCAAGTACAAGTACATGGCAAATTCCTCAAAAGCTGACTATGAGCCCCTTCATATCATAAGGAGGTAATCAGTATATTGACCATACCGTAGGACATGCCCAGCATACTAATTTGCATCTGAAAATAGGGTGCCCTCTTCCCACCACCCCAAATATATATTTGGCAGAAATGGTGAGAATCGGGCACCCATCAAGGCACCTCATTTTGAAGCAGGTCATTTTGGCACACTCTGGTCACTGCGCAGCGATACATCTGGGTGCCGCTATAGATATAATGTTATAACTATGCAGCTGGGTACATCTTCTTCCACTGTAATTCTGTGCTGCAATAGCTGGACCCTGAATTATACCACAAGAGGACAGGCTAGGTAATCAGTAGGAGAATATGTTTGTTTTATTCCTCTACTTGCCATGTGCAGGGTGAGCCATCCCTCAGCTTCTCCTCACGCACAGCTGACCAATGCCACAACAATATGCATGTCCGCATTTTTGCATGAAATACTCTCCATTATACATAAAGTAGTTGTGTGATAACACAAAATATACTGCAGTCTCTATAAAATAAATTTGGGCTCATAGCTATAACCACTATAATGAAGCTATAACCACTATAATGATCAAGATGGAATCAAAGTGCCTTCTTAGTAACTGAGTGTATGAGGCTGGAAGAAAAAACTCAGATGTCTAGATGGCCTATAAACACTTCTCCAATTTTAGACATGCTTAAAGTAACTAAGGTAGCCAGAGAGCCACCAGAGGCTGTAGAAAAAAAATCTAACTATTCCTTGAGTCTCTTGGTCAAGGACCAAACACTGACCACCATAGGTCTCCCTTTGAGTGTGCTCCTTACGAAGATGATAGAAAATAGGGGGTCTAGGGTGATGTATTATGAGGTACATTTTACTGAGCACTACCAAGGACTTTCCCTGTCTAATCAGACCTGCACATTTTTAACCTCCTGAGCAATAATCCCGAGCTGAGCTCGGGGTATATCGCGCAGGAGGATTTCTCAGGCCCTGGTTCGCCGATTTGCATAAAAATTTTTTTGTTACACGCAGCTAGCACTTTGCTAGCTGCGTGTAACTTCCGATCGCCGCCGCTCGCCGCCGATCCGCCGCCGCTCGCCGTGCCGTGCAGTCCCCCCTCTCCCCGACCCCTTCCGCAGCCTGGCCAATCAGTGCCAGGCAGCGCTGAGGGGTGGATCTGGACTCCCTCCGATGTCACGACGTCCATGACGTCGGTGACATCATCCCGCCCCGTCGCCATGGCGACCGGGGAAGCCCAGCAGGAAATCCCGTTCTGAACGCCACCTCCTGGGCGATATAATTGTATCGCCCAGAGGGTTAAACCTTGGGGTGGGATCGCTAGACAATTTCAGATATGTTTCTAATTCTGACAGCTGGTGGATAGCTTCCTGTTTGTAATCCTTCACATTGAGAACCACCACCAGACACTGCAGAATAAGAGTATTAATTTCAACCGAAATCACCAGCTCAAGAGCTGAACTGAAATACCAGTGGCTTTAAGGACAACTGTAGCAAGAGGGCTATGGAGGCTGCCATATTTATTTCCTTTTAAGCAATACCAATTGCCTAACTATTATGCTGATCCTCTGTCTCTAATACTTTTAGCAATAGACTCTGAACAAGCATGCAGCAGATCAGGTGTTTCTGACATTATTGTGAGATCTGACAATATTAGCTGTGTGCTTGTTTTTGGTGTTATTCAGTCAAATAGATCAGCACAACTGACATCTTATGTATGCATCTTACTTGATTGCCCAAAACATAGAACTTTATCTCAGCAATTTGCTTACAGAGTTCTTTAAAACTTGCATCTTGGCTGCATGTTACTGTCAGTATATTCACCACTGGCTGGTGATATGAACTAGCCCAGGGAGCAGATTCTAAGTACAATCCTGGTCTTCATTATAGCACCCCAGAAAGGATAATGAGTTGGTAATTAGTGGTAGTAACCAGACTGCTTTCCAGCAGGAAGCCACCAGACAAGGCCGGCAGCAAACAATTGGGATTCAGGCTCAAACTGAGTTTAAGGCACGTGGCAGACAATTGATATTTGGGTTCAGGCTAATTAAGGCAGGTAGCAGACAGACAGTAGTTTGATTCAAGCTAAGGTCAAGGAAGCAGCAGGCAGTCAGTAGTCGGGTTAAGAATAGGGTCAACAAGAGGAGCAGTAGAATAAGCAAAGTCAGCATATCCAGGTCAGCAACGAATATTTGCAACTGAGATGGCATGGAATACAGCACCAAGCTGCTTTGCACACACAGTACTGATACACACTCTCACAGAAGAGATAAAGTCTTGTTCACATGCTAGACTGAACTCGTCCATGGTGGCTATTTGGAGCCATTTTGGCTGAGAATCCAGTGTCTGGACAGGTGTTCTCCGAGAGTGCCTGAATACCTGGCATGTGGGATCATGTGTATGTACAGTGCCAAGCACACTAATAACTATGCTGTGTTGCATTTTTTCTTTCCCTGCCTGAATGGTTTAAAAATCAGGTATGCAAGTGACAGTTTCTGTCAGGACTGGGTCAGACTACAGCATAACCCTCACTGATAAGTAAATACAGCCATAAAACACTTTCCTAGCATACAATGGCTTCTGAGAGCAGAAAAGAGATAAAGGGGTCAATAGTTCATAGATTTGAGCTCTGGCATACTTCAATGAATGTTTCACTGAGCAGAAACAATTAAACAGTAAAAACTTAAATAGTAGATTTAAATATAAAAATAAATCTGTGGTACATCTAAAAAAGTCCTTTCTAGAACAAAGAGGATAGATGCAATTATTTATCACATCAGTTAATTTTCACCTCGGGTGTCCTTTGAGTGAAAGCAGAAAAAGCAGAGCATATTGTTCCCCTCTTTTCTCTGCTCACTAGAAGCTGTTCCATTATATGCCACCCTTTTGTACCTCCTATTCTCTCCATAGCCACAGTACACATCACTTGACTGTAACTGAGTGATTTCTCTGAGCTTGTGGCTAGAACTGAAGGCTACAGGTGACAGCTATATTGAGTGTGTACACACCTTTATAGCCACCAACAGCTATAGTAGTCATCAGATCTCTAACTAATTAAAGGGGCACTATGGCGAAAAATTCCAAATTTTAAATATGTGCAAACATAAACAAATAAGAAGTAATTTTTTTCCAGAGTAAAATGAGCCATAAATTACTTTTCTCTTATGTTGCTGTCACTTACAGTAGGTAGTAGAAATCTGAGAGAAGCAACAAGTTTTGGACTAGTCCGTCTCTTCATGGGGGGATTCTCAAGCAATTATATATTTTCAAAAGCAATTAGTGAATGGCAGTTGGCTCTGTCCAACTAGCAAAAAACTGTGTAGCGAGCAGGGAAGCTGGCCAGTATCATTGTTTAAATCCTTTTAAGGAATATGTTTATAAAGAATAAAAGCCTTGCTGAGAATCTCCTATGAAGAGATGGACTAGTCCAAAACCTGTTGCTTCTGTCAGATTTCTACTGCCTACTGTAAGTGACAGCAACATTGAAGAAAAGTAATTTATGGCTCATTTTACTCTGGAAAAAATGTACTTCTTATTTGTCTATATTTGCACATTTTATATTTTACAATTTTTGCCATAGTGGCGCCCCTTTAAACCTCTGTGTTATACAGTTGATTCCATTTAGAGTATAGTTTTTCCTCCTTGGTCCAATCATTTTAATCATTGGATTGTTAGCAGAGTGCAAATATATTACGTTAAAAAAGTGTTAAAATTCTATTATTTAATTGCTACCTAAAAAAGGTTTACAACGCAAGCTTTCAGGGATCTAGGGGTTGATTTAGTAAAACTCGCTTAGTGCTTTTTACACCTGTTTTATCTAGTTTTTTTTAAAGGATTTTGCTGACTTAATTTTCTCTCTAAATTCAAAAACAATTAACAGCCATGAAAAGGGTTTTGCATTAATTTAACACCTAATTAGGTGCATTAACACATATGCATAAAAAATAACCCCTTATTGCCTGTCATTCATAGCTAAAGGACTTGTTTAAAGAGAACCAGAGAGGACGTAAGTAAAGCTATTATACATACCTGGGGCTTCCTCCAGCACCATACGCTTGGATCGCTCCCACGCTGCCGTCCACCGCTTCCTGTTTCCGCCGGTACCGGGTCCCGTAGTTTCTGCCAGTCGCCCAGTCGGCGGCAGCACGCGGCCAATTGTCCGCATCACAGGGGCTCCCTCCATACCTGTACGCGTGCGGCGCCCTACTGCGCAGACGCATGCGTAAGGGTATGGAGGGAGCCCCTGTGCATGCGGACATTTGGCCATGTCCGCCGGAAGTAACGGGACCCGGTACTGCCGAAAGAGGAAGCGGAGGACGGCGACGTGGAAGTGATCCAGGCTTATGGGGCTGGAAGAAGCCCCAGGTATGTATAAAATCTTGTTTCATTATCCCTGTATGGCCGTCTCTGGTTCCCTTTAAGACCTGCAAAGAGCAAGCATTAACTGGCCATGCACCACAAAGCTGGCTTTTTCTTATGTGCAATATAACTGTCTACAGCTCTGATCTGTTTGTTTCCTTTTCTAATAAAATAAATACAAATTAGGGCCTGTGACGGATATTGCGAAAGTCGTGCGCGTAAACGCCAACGATTTTTGCAATAGTCGTGCGCAGTCCCTGTCAGTCTTGGGTAAATGCACAATAGATGTCAATTTCCCTCTCTCTTACTGAGAACAGTAACCTTCCCCCCACATCCTGTTCAGGTCAGGAAAGAATTCACACGTGGCCAGACCACCTGGACAGCAGACATTTGGTCACATAGCTCATGTTCCACTAAACCAGCTCAAACTGGTTGAGACTCACATTTCCCTCCAAGCTCATAGCTTCACACAATGAGAACCTTTACTTTATTAATAATTCAAGATGGGTTTGGCACAGAAAGACAACAAACACATTTCCTGATACCCAGAAATCAGTTCTATCACTCACATGATTTATAATTTTCTGGCTATCAGGAATCAATAGAGAGACCCCTTTATCCGGCATGCGTAGAGCCAATTCATTAGACTAGACGTGTATAGTCTCATTTAATACAGAGTCGCATGCTGCTTATGAATATGGTCTCGGATTTGCGTTGCACCCATCTGGGGAGGAATTAAACAAATTATTAATAATTGGTACATTCCTTGCTCCAAGTCTGTGGGTGGTAACTTGCCTGCTAGGAGGTAACCCTGCCTCAAACACACCTACTTTCCAGGTAGTGACCGCCCCAAAACTCTGGTCAGTAAAAAGCGTTTGCAAGGAACTCCTCCCAGTTCTCCAAATTCCATCGACTAAGGAACGTCTATGCCGGCGCTAAGGAGAGCCAGCGCCTGCAGTATACAAAGGACTTTTAAACTGAATGCCTACTTTAAACTGGACTATTTTCTTCATCCTTCAAATGGACTGCTCAGCTAAGTAAGAACTTTCTGATTTTATTCCTTTTTATTTTTAAGCTCTGTGTTTTATATGTTAATAGGTGTATATAACTGTATGTAATGCATTTGTGTTATTAAACGTTTAAAAATCGTTTAGCGGTTATGACCTGTTGCTGAACATACACAATCGTACCTATTCTCCTGAACTCGCTACCCTGTGTTTAATAGAAGTGTACATTTATAACCCGTATGCGAGAACCCGGCCCAGACATAACGATCTGACCCAGATTCTTGCATACTGCTAAGGGTTAATATAGCGTTCTCCAAGTCCTAGTATAATTACAGTAGCGGGCTGTGTAACTCGCTTGGTGGCAGATCTTTGAATTGTATGTGTGTGGAGTGATTCGGTTGGTATCAGAACGCTCCCTTCGCGAGTCAGTCCATCAAATTGCGAATGCGGGTTACCCTTCGTGATGAACAAATGACCGTGTAAGAGGATTTCTGACGCTGATCGATTTACCCCATCCGCAGACCGGCCTAGCGGTCTGTGACATTTGTTTGGCAGCTTTTTGGGATTTGTGTATGTTCAGAACATCAACGGCAACGTTATTTGATTAACCTGCCAGAACAGATCAAAAATCTGTGGTCGATAACCGGTGCATTACCATTTATATAGACTAAACGTGTAGCACAGAGTTCCCCCCCAATCTCTTTTGCTATCCTATCTTTTATTTGGCAAAAATGGCTGCCGCAAGATACAAGAAAATGTCAGTGGCAGACCTAGAAAACTTGTGTGAGGAAAAAGGCATTGTGACTTATAGAAAAAAGAAATCGCAATTGATCGAGGACTTGTTGCGACTGAATACCCAGCCGGAGCAGATGCTGGGAGAGCACACTCCTGGTTCAGACGGTGCTGTAACTGGGGCAGAGGAAAGTGAGCGGTTGGAGCAAAGCAACCCACTTCCAGACCCAGAGGAAAACGGTACCGCATCTGAACCGGTCGCTGTAACTGCTGAGGAGCATGGTGGCCGGCAGGAGCCCGCCCATGCCAACCTGTTCTGTGTTCCTGATGCTGGAATGCAACCTGGATTACAAAGGCTGTTGGAGACAAATCCTGAGCTGTACATGCAGATTGTCAGAGAAAATGCTGACCGTGCAGAACGCCAGCGCCAGGCGGAAATGGAAGCCTCAGAACGCCAGGCGGAACGGGAAGCGGACCGTGCAGAGCGCCGGTGGCTTGCTGAGAAAGAGGCGGCAGAGAGAGAATCCGCCCGCCGACACGACTTTGAAATGGCCAAACTGCGAGCGCAAGGCCAAAATCCCTCGCAAAGTGCTCCGGAACCCCGGCCCACAGCAGGCCCGTTTGGGACTCCAAAATTTAAGTTCCCAGAAATGGAGAAGGGAACCGACCCGGACACTTATTTACACTCATTTGAAAAGACTTGCCGTCAGCATCATCTGCCCCAGGAGCAGTGGGCGAGATATCTAACACCCAACTTGCGGGACAAAGCGCTTGAGGCGTTTGTGGACTTACCCGCTGAGAAAGACAATGACTATGAGGCGATAAAAGCTGCAATTATCGCCAAATACCAGTTGACCCCAGAGGTCTATCGCAAAAAGTTTCGCTCCCTGCAGAAAGGCCCCACCGACTCTTACACCGACCTGGAGAGTCGCCTGCTGACTGTGTTCAGGCAGTGGTCACGGGGCCTCAAAAAAGACTCTCACCAAGGTCTGGAGGACCTCATCGTGCAGGAGCAGTTGCTGAACTGCTGCACTCCAGATGTCCGGCAGTTTGTCTTGGAGCGGAAGCCTGAATCCGCCAAAGCTGCCGCAGAACTTGCAGACACTTTTGTGGCCACCCGTGTGCCGGACAGCCGCAAACCTCCAGCCCAGAGCTGGAGAGGGGGGAGACCTATGCAACCCAGCTCTCCTCCCCCTGCTAACCGTGGGAATCGGGTCCCACAGCCACAGAGGCCGGATGCTGCGCCTGCTACTCATCCGCCTGATGCCACATATGTTCCGAAGTGTTACCACTGTGGACAGCGAGGACACCTCAAGTCTGCCTGCCCCGAGGTGAGGACGCCGTCTCCAGAGCCTAGCGCAGAAGTGGCTAGCGCATCCTCTACTGCACACGCCTACCTCGTCATGGGAGCAGCAAATCCTCGACTTTCCGGAAATCATCAAGTCGTGGAAGTTAACGACCAGATCGCTGTTGGTTTCCGTGACACAGGCGCAGAGCTTACCTTGGTTCGCTCTCATCTTGTAGCCAGGGAGAATTTCCTGCCTAATGAGCGTGTCACACTTTTGGGAGTTGGTGGCGCACACGCACGCATCGCCAAAGCTCGTGTTGTTCTCGATTGGGGAAGGGGCCGCCAGTCAAAAGTTGTGGGGGTGACAGATGACATCCCAGTGCCTGTGCTGTTGGGCACCGATCTTGGCACCCTACGATCCTTTTACGAACCTGTGATCAACACCCCGGATTGCCAGTCTGGACCCACTCAGGTACTGTACAAGCTTGGGGTGGGACAGAGGGAGGCAGCCAGGGTAATGGTACCTAGCCCTCCTAGGGAAGGAGGCCAGGAAGCGGTACCTGCTTCTAATGGACAGCTGTCTAGTCATGGTTTGTCTGACTCTAAACCTGTCACTGTTGTTCCAGATACCTGTGTACATGTGAAAAATGAACGTAACTGTGATGTTAATGTTGTACCAGATGTTGCTAATAGCGTTCATGCTGAATCTCACAGTGCTAAAAATGATGTATGTTTAAATGTGACAGTCTCTAATCTAAGAGGTAACAGTCTTGTTTTGCCTGGGTCATATCCGTCCAGGGCAGTGGAAGCAGGCCAGGTGTCAGAGCAGGCAGCTGGGGGCCTAGACCTCCCCTCCTGCTATGACAGCCAGAGTGCTCCACCATTGCCTGCTGTTAACAAACAGCTGGTGGAGACAGGCCATGCCTTCCCTGTCTCACCCTTGCATGTCTTCCCCTTGCAGAAGCAACCCAGTGCAAAACTGCCCAGAGGTCCACCCTCTATCCTTCCTGGAGAAGGGGCAAGCCTCGCCACCCAGGTGAAGGCTGATTCGTTTTTTAAAATGTACTCTAATGTCCACCTAGGTTGTGCTGACCAAAATGTTGTGCCAAGGTGTAGTCAGTTAGAGCAGGGGTATGCTACGCTGCTTCCAGATTCGCAGGCTGACACCCGAGAGTCAGGAAGTGACCCGGATGTCAGCCAACGACTCTCTCCCTTACAGGAAGCGCTATGCAAACCCAGCCAGGCCTTTAGAGGTAAGCCTGTTGGTGTGCCTCGCACCGTCCGCAAAGCGGACACTGGAACACACCGGACCATGAGGCCTTATGCTTCTGGTGAGTTGTCTAACGGGCAGTCAGATAAGAAGTCGAGAACCCGTTCAGTAGCTAAGCGCCGCGTAGAGCGGGTCATGCAGACCCACTCTGTGCGTCCGTCTGGTAGGGGAGAGATGTGACGGATATTGCGAAAGTCGTGCGCGTAAACGCCAACGATTTTTGCAATAGTCGTGCGCAGTCCCTGTCAGTCTTGGGTAAATGCACAATAGATGTCAATTTCCCTCTCTCTTACTGAGAACAGTAACCTTCCCCCCACATCCTGTTCAGGTCAGGAAAGAATTCACACGTGGCCAGACCACCTGGACAGCAGACATTTGGTCACATAGCTCATGTTCCACTAAACTAGCTCAAACTGGTTGAGACTCACATTTCCCTCCAAGCTCATAGCTTCACACAATGAGAACCTTTACTTTATTAATAATTCAAGATGGGTTTGGCACAGAAAGACAACAAACACATTTCCTGATACCCAGAAATCAGTTCTATCACTCACATGATTTATAATTTTCTGGCTATCAGGAATCAATAGAGAGACCCCTTTATCCGGCATGCGTAGAGCCAATTCATTAGACTAGACGTGTATAGTCTCATTTAATACAGAGTCGCATGCTGCTTATGAATATGGTCTCGGATTTGCGTTGCACCCATCTGGGGAGGAATTAAACAAATTATTAATAATTGGTACATTCCTTGCTCCAAGTCTGTGGGTGGTAACTTGCCTGCTAGGAGGTAACCCTGCCTCAAACACACCTACTTTCCAGGTAGTGACCGCCCCAAAACTCTGGTCAGTAAAAAGCGTTTGCAAGGAACTCCTCCCAGTTCTCCAAATTCCATCGACTAAGGAACGTCTATGCCGGCGCTAAGGAGAGCCAGCGCCTGCAGTATACAAAGGACTTTTAAACTGAATGCCTACTTTAAACTGGACTATTTTCTTCATCCTTCAAATGGACTGCTCAGCTAAGTAAGAACTTTCTGATTTTATTCCTTTTTATTTTTAAGCTCTGTGTTTTATATGTTAATAGGTGTATATAACTGTATGTAATGCATTTGTGTTATTAAACGTTTAAAAATCGTTTAGCGGTTATGACCTGTTGCTGAACATACACAATCGTACCTATTCTCCTGAACTCGCTACCCTCGCTAGAAGTGTACATTTATAACCCGTATGCGAGAACCCGGCCCAGACATAACGATCTGACCCAGATTCTTGCATACTGCTAAGGGTTAATATAGCGTTCTCCAAGTCCTAGTATAATTACAGTAGCGGGCTGTGTAACTCGCTTGGTGGCAGATCTTTGAATTGTATGTGTGTGGAGTGATTCGGTTGGTATCAGAACGCTCCCTTCGCGAGTCAGTCCATCAAATTGCGAATGCGGGTTACCCTTCGTGATGAACAAATGACCGTGTAAGAGGATTTCTGACGCTGATCGATTTACCCCATCCGCAGACCGGCCTAGCGGTCTGTGACAGGGCCCATTCACACTTGAAAAAGGCAAAACACTAGCGCTTAACGAGGGTGATTTTTTCGCGATTATCGTGGTAAAAGTACTGTACAAATTCAAGTTTGATGAGCAATCAGAATTAGCGCTTC
Organism: Hyperolius riggenbachi; assembly: GCF_040937935.1. Lineage (NCBI taxonomy): Eukaryota > Metazoa > Chordata > Amphibia > Anura > Hyperoliidae > Hyperolius > Hyperolius riggenbachi. The sequence continues at coordinate 270,759,029 of NC_090646.1, read as the reverse complement.
TAAAGCATGCTAATTGCGTTCGCTCCCAAATCGCCGAAAAATGCTGCATGTAACGTGTTTGGGATTGTCACTAATTGTGAAATGCCTTATACTTAATATTGCGCTGGCACTTTAAAAAGCACTAGCGCTTCGGCGATTAGCCGGAATTACCCGCTAATCGCCTAGATGTGAACGAGCCCTTACAGCAAATTTCTTAGAGCTGTATCAGCTGCAATTCCCAGATATAAGATAATGAACAGAGGGATACCTCCAAGCAGGGTTCCTTCAACTCTCATACTGGTTCTTTATAGTCTCCAGCAGTGGGGGAGTGGTGCCTTCCCATGAGTACGACACATGGTTGATAACACAGAAACTGTTAAGACACCCCTGGCCCATGGTAATAAGGGGCAAAGTTTTATGGTGTGTTTATTAATGTTATGTATTCACAAAACACATTTCCCACAGCATTTCATAGAGTCTATAGTCTTGTCACTAATTTTGTCTCAAAGGAGTTCACAATATAATTCTTAACATGGTCACAGTGTAATGTCCGCATCATAGTCTAAGAACAATTTTGGGGAGAACCAATTGACTTATTTCAGTGGCGGACACAGCCAGCAGTGGGCCCCTGTGCAAAATTGTAATTGTGGGCCCCCTACGGCAAAATATGGGCGTGGCTACAACCTGCAGCGCGCGAAGCAAGCAATAGGTGTGGATAGAACCTGCGCCGCGGCAAAAAATGGGCGTGGCAATGACCGGATGGGGGCGGAGCTAACTGTAACTTAAAGCGAACCCGGGGTGGGGGTTTATTTCCTTTTAAACAATACTAGTTGCCTGGCGGTCCTGCTGATCTATTTGGCTGCAGTAATAAACTGAATTACACCAGCAACAAGCATGCAGCTAATCTTCTCAGTTCTGACAATATTGTCAGAAACCCCTGACCTGCTGCATGCTTGTTCAGGGTCTATGGTTGAAAGAATAAGAGGCAGAGGACCAGCACGGCAGCCAGGCAACTGGTATTGCTTAAAAGGAGAGAAATATGGCAGCCTCAAGATTATTCTCACCTCAGGTTCCCTTGAAAAGTGCAACGCAAAGACAGTGGGCCCAAGTTTTGGTGACCCTTTCCCCAGAAAATTCACATAATTGTGCAGGTTTTCTCAAGAAAATACACATCATGTCGGCAGATATGCCCAGAAAATACGTGCAATCATGTCGGCAGATATGCCCAGAAAATACGTGCAATCATTTCGGCAGATATGCCCAGAAAATACGTGCAATCATGTCGGCGGATATGCCCAGAAAATACGTGCAATCAAGTCAGCAGATATGCCCAGAAAATACGTGCAATCAAGTCGGCAGATATGCCCAGAAAATACGTGCAATCATGTCGGCAGATATGCCCAGAAAATACGTGCAATCATGTCGGCAGATATGCCCAGAAAATACGTGCAATCAAGTCGGCAGATATGCCCAGAAAATACGTGCAATCAAGTCGGCAGATATGCCCAGAAAATACGTGCAATCATGTCGGCAGATATGCCCAGAAAATATGTGCAATCATGTCGGCAGATATGCCCAGAAAATACGTGCAATCATGTCGGCAGATATGCCCAGAAAATACGTGCAATCATGTCGGCAGATATGCCCAGAAAATACGTGCAATCATGTCGGCAGATATGCCCAGAAAATACATGCAATCATGTGGCAGACCTGCCCAGAACATACACCTGCTAATATAAATAAAAAAACAAAAACATTTACTCACCTGCAGCAGCAGACCTCCTGTCCCAGCCTCCATCCGGCGCGCAGCTCCCATGGGTGGTTGGGTGGATAGGTAGCCTGGTGGGTGGGTGGGTGAGTGGGTGGGTGGGTTGGTAGGTAGCCTGGTGGGTAGGTAGCCTGGTGGGTGTTTGGTAACTAGCCCGGTAGGTAGGTAGGTAGCCTGGTGGGTGGGTAGGTAGGTAGCCTGGTGGGTGGGTGGTTAGGTAGGTAGGCAGCCTGGTGGGTGGGTAGCCGGGTGGGTGGGTAGGTAGCCTGGTGGGTGGGTTGGTAACTAGCCCGGTAGATAGCCGGGTGGGTGGTTAGGTAGGTAGCCGGGTGGGTAGGTAGGTAGGTAGCCGGGTGGGTAGGTAGCCGGGTGGGTGGTTAGGTAGGTAGCCGGGTGGGTAGGTAGGTAGGAAGCCTGGTGGGTGGGTAGGTAGCCGGGTGGGTAGGTGGTTAGGTAGCCGGGTGGGTAGGTAGGTAGGTAGCCGGGTGGGTAGGTAGCCTGGTGGGTAGGTAGGTAGCCGGGTGGGTAGGTGGTTAGGTAGCCGGGTGGGTAGGTAGCCTGGTGGGTGGGTAGGTAGCCGGGTGGGTGGTTAGGTAGTCCGGTGGGTGGTTAGGTAGGAAGCCTGGTGGGTGGGTAGGTAGCCGGGTGGGTAGGTAGGAAGCCTGGTGGGTGGGTAGGTAGCCGGTGGGTAGGTAGGTAGGAAGCCTGGTGGGTGGGTAGGTAGCCGGGTGGGTAGGTAGGAAGCCTGGTGGGTGGGTAGGTAGCCGGGTGGGTAGGTGGTTAGGTAGCCGGGTAGGTAGGTAGGTAGTCGGGTGGGTAGGTAGCCGGGTGGGTAGGTGGTTAGGTAGCCGGGTGGGTAGGTAGCCTGGTGGGTGGATAGGTAGCCGGGTGGGTGGTTAAGTAGTCGGGTGGGTGGTTAGGTAGGAAGCCTGGTGGGTGGGTAGGTAGCCGGGTGGGTAGGTAGGAAGCCTGGTGGGTAGGTAGCCGGGTGGTTAGCTGGTTAGGTAGCCGGGCGGGTAGGTGGTTAGGTAGCCGGGTAGGTAGGTAGGTAGGTAGCCGGGTGGGTAGGTAGGTAGCCAGGTGGGTAGGTAGGAAGCCTGGTGGGTGGGTAGGTAGCCGGGTGGGTAGGTGGTTAGGTAGCCGGGTGGGTAGGTAGGTAGGTAGCCGGGTGGGTAGGTAGCCTGGTGGGTGGGTAGGTAGCTGGGTGGGTAGGTGGTTAGGTAGCCGGGTGGGTAGGTAGCCTGGTGGGTGGGTAGGTAGCCGGGTGGGTGGGTAGGTAGGTAGCCGGGTGGGTAGGTAGGTAGGTAGCCGGGTGGGTAGGTAGCCGGGTGGGTGGTTAGGTAGGTAGCCGGGTGGGTAGGTAGGTAGGAAGCCTGGTGGGTGGGTAGGTAGCCGGGTGGGTAGGTAGGAAGCCTGGTGGGTGGGTAGGTAGCCGGGTGGGTAGGTAGGAAGCCTGGTGGGTGGGTAGGTAGCCGGGTGGGTAGGTGGTTAGGTAGCCGGGTGGGTAGGTAGGTAGGTAGCCGGGTGGGTAGGTAGCCTGGTGGGTGGGTAGGTAGCCGGGTGGGTAGGTGGTTAGGTAGCCGGGTGGGTAGGTAGCCTGGTGGGTGGGTAGGTAGCCGGGTGGGTAGGTGGTTAGGTAGCCGGGTGGGTAGGTAGGTAGGTAGCCGGGTGGGTAGGTAGCCTGGTGGGTGGGTAGGTAGCCGGGTGGGTAGGTGGTTAGGTAGCCGGGTGGGTAGGTGGCCTGGTGGGTGGGTGGGTAGCCGGGTGGGTGGTTAGGTAGTCGGGTGGGTGGTTAGGTAGGAAGCCTGGTGGGTGGGTAGGTAGCCGGGTGGGTAGGTAGGAAGCCTGGTGGGTGGGTAGGTGGTTAGGTAGCCGGGTGGGTAGGTAGGTAGGAAGCCTGGTGGGTGGTTAGGTGGTCGGGTGGGTGGGTAGGTAGGTAGGAAGCCTGGTGGGTGGGTAGGTAGCCGGGTGGGTAGGTAGGAAGCCTGGTGGGTTGGTAGGTAGCCGGGTGGGTAGGTGGTTAGGTAGCCGGGTGGGTAGGTGGTTAGGTAGCCGGGTGGGTAGGCAGGTAGCCCTTTGAGTAGCTATCCGGGTGGGGGGCCCGACTCCTATCCTCCCTCCCTCCCTCACCTCGGGGGGCCCTCCCGATATGCGCGGCGGGAGAGCGGCAAATACAGGAAGTCTTCAGGGCTCCAGGCAGACGCTAGAGGCTCAGCTGCTTGGTCTCCAATATGTCTCCAACTCTGTTGACATATTGGAGACCAAGCGGCTGAGCCTCTAGCGCATGCCTGGAGACCCGGAGACATCCTCTATTTGCCGCTTTCCCGCCGCGCATACCGGGAGGGGGGCCCCAGAGGTGAGGGAGGGAGGGAGGGAGGGAGGGAGGGAGGATAGGAGTCTGGGCCCCCCGGGGGGGAAAAAAAAAATATATATATAAAAAAAAAATACTTAATGGGCCCCTGAAGAAACGGAACTTCAGGGGCCCTCGTGCGGCGGCACGGCCTGCACGGCTGTATGTCCGCCAATGACTTATTTGTATGTTTTTGAGAAGTTTGAGGAAACCCAGACAAACATGAAGAGAACATACATACTTCATACATATAGTGTCCAGTCGCAGCTCCAGCTTCAAGTTTATGGGTGGGCACAAAGGGGGCGAGATGGCTGGCCTATTTGGGTGATCAAAATCGGTTTGTGTGATGAGCTTTAGATATTTTTTGCCTAACTCAGGTTACAAAATTAAGGCTAAATGGTTCAGCAATGATAGAAACCAAATGTTAACATCACAAACAGAACTCAGAGGCTTTTGAGTAGAGCAGATTGTCCAAATGATGGTGCTATTATGGAAAAAACGTTACCTACAGATGTACATGGCTAGTCTGCTGGCTTGTTTTAATCCTATCTTGCTAGCAAGCTGCTCCTGTGTGGACAGAACACAGACAAACCATTCCAGACCTCAACCTGTGTCTCACGACACTATAAGCTAGGGGAGGGGGAAAAGGAAGGAGGGAGAGAAACACTGTGGCCCATATGCAATTCACTTTTTCTCCTGAGTTTTCTCCGTACGGATCTCCGCCTCTCCCCGCCCCTGAGTGAGAGGGGCGGGGAGAGGCGGCGATCCGGGGCGATTGACATCAGTAGAGGCAGAGCTGCAGCTGAAAGAGAAGCCTCTTTCAGGAAGCGCTGGCCGGATTTTGGGGGTGTAAAGCCCTCGTTTTGCAGCGGGAATGCGGCGGTTTACATCTACTGAGAGTACTGAAGCCAACTAGAAGGTAAAAATAGCAATTTTTGTTCGCTTCAGTCTCTCTTTAACCTCCTTGGCATTCAGTTTTACCTGGATTTCTGTGCAAAAGTGATCCAATTAATTTCCATAACTTTTTTTCCTGTAAGTTACCAAAATGTGTCAAGCAAGGGTCTAGTATACATTTTGAGTTTAATAAAAGCTTGAAGCACAAAATCTAAACTAAATTTTAAAATGACTCCCCAACATCTCTGATCATTTATACTTCCAAGCTGCAGCAACTCATCCTGCACCAACATGAATGTAAAGGTGGCCATACATATAGTGGTGGTGGGCAGATTCAACTAAATGAACTGATTAGAGAGCGATCTGTCAGCTGCCCATACTCCGCAGGCTGATTCCCGATCGATTTCAACATTAAATCTCTCAGGAATCTGCCACATCCGTTGCCTCACAGCTGCCCCCCGGTGTATAAATGTACCCCCATGTGTGCATTTATATATTACCTGTCCTGTGTCGTCCAACGCGCGGGGCCCATCTGTCTTCTGAATCCCCTGTTGGTAGGTAGCCAGGTACAGGTGTCCCCCCCCCCAGTATAGGCTAGGTAGTTACAGGTATCCCCCCAGTATAGGCTAGGTAGGTGGAGGTGTCCCCCCAGTATAGGTTAGGTAGGTAAAGGTATCCCCCCAGTATAGGCTAGGTAGGTACAGGTATCCCCCCAGTATAGGCTAGGTAGGTACAGGTGTGTCCCCCAGTATAGGCTATGTAGGTACAGGTGTGCCCCCCAGTATAGGCTAGGTAGGTACAGCTGTCCCCCAGTATAGGCTAGGTACATAAAGGTGTGCCCCCCAGTATGGGCTAGGTAGGTACATGTGATCCCCCAGTATAGGTAGGTACTGGTGTCCCCCCAGAAATCCACAAGAAAAACCCCTGCGCTCCAATCCTGATTTTAGAAAGTTCCACCAATCTTTGCAGCCTTTATGATCCTAATGCACGGCTAAGCTCCAATACTCTGGGGTGTATGCAACTTCAAAACAAAAACAGGGAGCGCTCCATGGTGCATTATTATAAAAACCTTTTAATTCACAATTCAAGTTATACTCACAAAATGTATGTTCAACAATTCGCTTATCAGCGGTAAGCCTATCCGCTTAACTCCTCGGCGGCTGAAGCTCTCACGCTGTGGCCAGCAGCGCGGTCTCGATGGATACCGTAGCTCATCTCTCTCGGGTGGGTGTGGCTTACTCCAGGTGTGCTTGTAGCGTCATCACGCATTTCGGTGCTCTGCGCCTTCGTCAGATGACACTACCAGCTATAGCACACCCCTTATCTGGGTTTCTGCCGCCGTGGTCATGGTAACAGCTAAGTCGGCGGTTTGGGAGAGCCGACATGACACGGGAGGGGTTGTGGCTGGCTGTAACTAGGCAACCTACTGAGCGGCGTCTTTAGTATATAATCAGGACTGCTCTGCTGGCTCCACTAGCGCATGTGTTGTCATCATAAGTACTTTAAATAGCAAGCATTAATAAATATGAAATTTTCAATAAATACAGACATAAAACTGTAATATTAAAATGCATGATTGCAATGCACATAAAGGATGGGGAAATTAACACACAAATCTATGGGGTTTATCCCTTAATAAGAGTCATTTTATCCTGCCTCAACATTGGAAATACATATACACATATATCATTCTTCAATTTCCTCCATCATAATGTGAGTGGTCAAAAGGGTGACAGCGTTGTAAACGCTGGTGATTCTGTCACCTCTCAGCACCATAAGAACGTGTGCTATATAGTGAACTGTATATAAACAATTTATAAACAAACCTCAGTTATTGCCTAAAATAAAAAAAAACATGTTTATACTGTTAAAATGAGCATAAAAAAGGCAGTAAAATCAAATAAAATATAACAAGAAGATAAATAGCATCAAACCTTAAAACTCTTGTGCAATATTGGAGAGGTTAAAGACCAAAAGCAATCTATCCGTTTGAGCTGAACTGTTATATTCGTGATCCAGCTTATGGTCACATCTGACCCCACTGCAGCATAGGAAAACTTATATAGTTGATAATGCAGGGGAGGGGAGGAAAGAAATGGAAAAGTAGGCGGGTAAGGGGAGACAAAGGGAATGTGGGGGAAATGGGAGGAGAACGGGGGAGGGGGGGGGGGGGTTGGATAGTTATATGTCAGCAAATTTATTGGCGTGTCCCCCGGTAACTAGCCTGGTAGGTAGGTAGGTAGCCTGGTGGGTGGGTAGGTAGGTAGCCTGGTGGGTGGGTGGTTAGGTAGGTAGGCAGCCTGGTGGGTGGGTAGCCGGGTGGGTGGGTAGCCGGGTGGGTGGGTGGGTAGGTAGCCTGGTGGGTGGGTTGGTAACTAGCCCGGTAGATAGCCGGGTGGGTGGTTAGGTAGGTAGCCGGGTGGGTAGGTAGGTAGGTAGCCGGGTGGGTAGGTAGCCGGGTGGGTGGTTAGGTAGGTAGCCGGGTGGGTAGGTAGGTAGGAAGCCTGGTGGGTGGGTAGGTAGCCGGGTGGGTAGGTAGGTAGGAAGCCTGGTGGGTGGGTAGGTAGCCGGGTGGGTAGGTGGTTAGGTAGCCGGGTGGGTAGGTAGGTAGGTAGCCGGGTGGGTAGGTAGCCTGGTGGGTGGGTAGGTAGCCGGGTGGGTAGGTGGTTAGGTAGCCGGGTGGGTAGGTAGCCTGGTGGGTGGGTAGGTAGCCGGGTGGGTGGTTAGGTAGTCCGGTGGGTGGTTAGGTAGGAAGCCTGGTGGGTGGGTAGGTAGCCGGGTGGGTAGGTAGGAAGCCTGGTGGGTGGGTAGGTAGCCGGTGGGTAGGTAGGTAGGAAGCCTGGTGGGTGGGTAGGTAGCCGGGTGGGTAGGTAGGAAGCCTGGTGGGTGGGTAGGTAGCCGGGTGGGTAGGTGGTTAGGTAGCCGGGTGGGTAGGTAGGTAGTCGGGTGGGTAGGTAGCCGGGTGGGTAGGTGGTTAGGTAGCCGGGTGGGTAGGTAGCCTGGTGGGTGGGTAGGTAGCCGGGTGGGTGGTTAAGTAGTCGGGTGGGTGGTTAGGTAGAAAGCCTGGTGGGTGGGTAGGTAGCCGGGTGGGTAGGTAGGAAGCCTGGTGGGTGGGTAGGTAGCCGGGTGGGTAGCTGGTTAGGTAGCCGGGTGGGTAGGTGGTTAGGTAGCCGGGTGGGTAGGTAGGTAGGTAGCCGGGTGGGTAGGTAGGTAGCCAGGTGGGTAGGTAGGAAGCCTGGTGGGTGGGTAGGTAGCCGGGTGGGTAGGTGGTTAGGTAGCCGGGTGGGTAGGTAGGTAGGTAGCCGGCTGGGTAGGTAGCCTGGTGGGTGGGTAGGTAGCTGGGTGGGTAGGTGGTTAGGTAGCCGGGTGGGTAGGTAGCCTGGTGGGTGGGTAGGTAGCCGGGTGGGTGGTTAGGTAGGTAGCCGGGTGGGTAGGTAGGTAGGTAGCCGGGTGGGTAGGTAGCCGGGTGGGTGGTTAGGTAGGTAGCCGGGTGGGTAGGTAGGTAGGAAGCCTGGTGGGTGGGTAGGTAGCCGGGTGGGTAGGTAGGAAGCCTGGTGGGTGGGTAGGTAGCCGGGTGGGTAGGTAGGAAGCCTGGTGGGTGGGTAGGTAGCCGGGTGGGTAGGTGGTTAGGTAGCCGGGTGGGTAGGTAGGTAGGTAGCCGGGTGGGTAGGTAGCCTGGTGGGTGGGTAGGTAGCCGGGTGGGTAGGTGGTTAGGTAGCCGGGTGGGTAGGTGGCCTGGTGGGTGGGTGGGTAGCCGGGTGGGTGGTTAGGTAGTCGGGTGGGTGGTTAGGTAGGAAGCCTGGTGGGTGGGTAGGTAGCCGGGTGGGTAGGTAGGAAGCCTGGTGGGTGGGTAGGTGGTTAGGTAGCCGGGTGGGTAGGTAGGTAGGAAGCCTGGTGGGTGGTTAGGTAGTCGGGTGGGTGGGTAGGTAGGTAGGAAGCCTGGTGGGTGGGTAGGTAGCCGGGTGGGTAGGTAGGAAGCCTGGTGGGTTGGTAGGTAGCCGGGTGGGTAGGTGGTTAGGTAGCCGGGTGGGTAGGTGGTTAGGTAGCCGGGTGGGTAGGCAGGTAGCCCTTTGAGTAGCTATCCGGGTGGGGGGCCCGACTCCTATCCTCCCTCCCTCCCTCACCTCGGGGGGCCCTCCCGATATGCGCGGCGGGAGAGCGGCAAATACAGGAAGTCTTCAGGACTCCAGGCAGACGCTAGAGGCTCAGCTGCTTGGTCTCCAATATGTCTCCAACTCTGTTGACATATTGGAGACCAAGCGGCTGAGCCTCTAGCGCATGCCTGGAGACCCGGAGACATCCTCTATTTGCCGCTTTCCCGCCGCGCATACCGGGAGGGGGGCCCCCCGAGGTGAGGGAGGGAGGGAGGATAGGAGTCTGGGCCCCCCGGGGGAAAAAATAAATAAATATATATATAAAAAAAAAATACTTAATGGCCACCTGAAGAAACGGAACTTCAGGGGCCCTCGTGCGGCGGCACGGCCTGCACGGCCGTATGTCCGCCACTGACTTATTTGTATGTTTTTGAGAAGTTTGAGGAAACCCAGACAAACATGAAGAGAACATACATACTTCATAAATATAGTGTCCAGTCGCAGCTCCAGCTTCAAGTTTATGGGTGGGCACAAAGGGGGCGAGATGGCTGGCCTATTTGGGTGATCAAAATCGGTTTGTGTGATGAGCTTTAGATATTTTTTGCCTAACTCAGGTTACAAAATTAAGGCTAAATGGTTCAGCAATGATAGAAACCAAATGTTAACATCACAAACAGAACTCAGAGGCTTTTGAGTAGAGCAGATTGTCCAAATGATGGTGCTATTATGGAAAAAACGTTACCTACAGATGTACATGGCTAGTCTGCTGGCTTGTTTTAATCCTTTCTTGCTAGCAAGCTGCTCCTGTGTGGACAGAATACAGACAAACCATTCCAGACCTCAACCTGTGTCTCACGACACTATAAGCTAGGGGAGGGGGAAAAGGAAGGAGGGAGAGAAACACTGTGGCCCATATGCAATTCACTTTTTCTCCTGAGTTTTCTCCGTACGGATCTCCGCCTCTCCCCGCCCCTGAGTGAGAGGGGCGGGGAGAGGCGGCGATCCGGGGCGATTGACATCAGTAGAGGCAGAGCTGCAGCTGAAAGAGAAGCCTCTTTCAGGAAGCGCTGGCCGGATTTTGGGGGTGTAAAGCCCTCGTTTTGCAGCGGGAATGCGGCGGTTTACATCTACTGAGAGTACTGAAGCCAACTAGAAGGTAAAAATAGCAATTTTTGTTCGCTTCAGTCTCTCTTTAACCTCCTTGGCATTCAGTTTTACCTGGATTTCTGTGCAAAAAGTGATCCAATTAATTTCCATAACCTTTTTTCCTGTAAGTTACCAAAATGTGTCAAGCAAGGGTCTAGTATACATTTTGAGTTTAATAAAAGCTTGAAGCACAAAATCTAAACTAAATTTTAAAATGACTCCCCAACATCTCTGATCATTTATACTTCCAAGCTGCAGCAACTCATCCTGCACCAACATGAATGTAAAGGTGGCCATACATATAGTGATGGTGGGCAGATTCAACTAAATGAACTGATTAGAGAGCGATCTGTCAGCTGCCCATACTCCGCAGGCTGATTCCCGATCGATTTCAACATTAAATCTCTCAGGAATGTGCCACATCCGTTGCCTCACAGCTGCCCCCCGGTGTATAAATGTACCCCCATGTGTGCATTTATATATTACCTGTCCTGTGTCGTCCAACGCGCGGGGCCCATCTGTCTTCTGAATCCCCTGTTGGTAGGTAGCCAGGTACAGGTGTCCCCCCCTCAGTATAGGCTAGGTAGTTACAGGTATCCCCCCAGTATAGGCTAGGTAGGTGGAGGTGTCCCCCCAGTATAGGTTAGGTAGGTAAAGGTATCCCCCCAGTATAGGCTAGGTAGGTACAGGTATCCCCCCAGTATAGGCTAGGTAGGTACAGGTGTGTCCCCCAGTATAGGCTATGTAGGTACAGGTGTGCCCCCCAGTATAGGCTAGGTAGGTACAGCTGTCCCCCAGTATAGGCTAGGTACATAAAGGTGTGCCCCCCAGTATGGGCTAGGTAGGTACATGTGACCCCCCAGTATAGGTAGGTACTGGTGTCCCCCCAGAAATCCACAAGAAAAACCCCTGCGCTCCAATCCTGATTTTAGAAAGTTCCACCAATCTTTGCAGCCTTTATGATCCTAATGCACGGCTAAGCTCCAATACTCTGGGGTGTATGCAACTTCAAAACAAAAACAGGGAGCGCTCCATGGTGCATTATCATAAAAACCTTTTAATTCACAATTCAAGTTATACTCACAAAATGTATGTTCAACAATTCGCTTATCAGCGGTAAGCCTATCCGCTTAACTCCTCGGCGGCTGAAGCTCTCAAGCTGTGGCCAGCAGCGCGGTCTCGATGGATACCGTAGCTCATCTCTTTCAGGTGGGTGTGGCTTACTCCAGGTGTGCTTGTAGCGTCATTACGCATTTCGGTGCTCTGCGCCTTCGTCAGATGACACTACCAGCTATAGCACACCCCTTATCTGGGTTTCTGCCGCCGTGGTCATGGTAACAGCTAAGTCGGCGGTTTGGGAGAGCCGACATGACACGGGAGGGGTTGTGGCTGGCTGTAACTAGGCAACCTACTGAGCGGCGTCTTTAGTATATAATCAGGACTGCTCTGCTGGCTCCACTAGCGCATGTGTTGTCATCATAAGTACTTTAAATAGCAAGCATTAATAAATATGAAATTTTCAATAAATACAGACATAAAACTGTAATATTAAAATGCATGATTGCAATGCACATAAAGGATGGGGAAATTAACACACAAATCTATGGGGTTTATCCCTTAATAAGAGTCATTTTATCCTGCCTTAACATTGGAAATACATATACACATATATCATTCTTCAATTTCCTCCATCATAATGTGAGTGGTCAAAAGGGTGACAGCGTTGTAAACGCTGGTGATTCTGTCACCTCTCAGCACCATAAGAACGTGTGCTATATAGTGAACTGTATATAAACAATTTATAAACAAACCTCAGTTATTGCCTAAAATAAAAAAAAACATGTTTATACTGTTAAAATGAGCATAAAAAAGGCAGTAAAATCAAATAAAATATAACAAGAAGATAAATAGCATCAAACCTTAAAACTCTTGTGCAATATTGGAGAGGTTAAAGACCAAAAGCAATCTATCCGTTTGAGCTGAACTGTTATATTCGTGATCCAGCTTATGGTCACATCTGACCCCACTGCAGCATAGGAAAACTTATATAGTTGATAATGCAGGGGAGGGGAGGAAAGAAATGGAAAAGTAGGCGGGTAAGGGGAGACAAAGGGAATGTGGGGGAAATGGGAGGAGAACGGGGGAGGGGGGGGGGGTTGGATAGTTATATGTCAGCAAATTTATTGGCGTGTCCCCCGGTAACTAGCCTGGTAGGTAGGTAGGTAGCCTGGTGGGTGGGTAGGTAGGTAGCCTGGTGGGTGGGTGGTTAGGTAGGTAGGCAGCCTGGTGGGTGGGTAGCCGGGTGGGTGGGTGGGTAGCCGGGTGGGTGGGTGGGTAGGTAGCCTGGTGGGTGGGTTGGTAACTAGCCCGGTAGATAGCCGGGTGGGTGGTTAGGTAGGTAGCCGGGTGGGTAGGTAGGTAGGTAGCCGGGTGGGTAGGTAGCCGGGTGGGTGGTTAGGTAGGTAGCCGGGTGGGTAGGTAGGTAGGAAGCCTGGTGGGTGGGTAGGTAGCCGGGTGGGTAGGTAGAAAGCCTGGTGGGTGGGTAGGTAGCCGGGTGGGTAGGTGGTTAGGTAGCCGGGTGGGTAGGTAGGTAGGTAGCCGGGTGGGTAGGTAGCCTGGTGGGTGGGTAGGTAGCCGGGTGGGTAGGTGGTTAGGTAGCCGGGTGGGTAGGTAGCCTGGTGGGTGGGTAGGTAGCCGGGTGGGTGGTTAGGTAGTCCGGTGGGTGGTTAGGTAGGAAGCCTGGTGGGAGGGTAGGTAGCCGGGTGGGTAGGTAGGAAGCCTGGTGGGTGGGTAGGTAGCCGGTGGGTAGGTAGGTAGGAAGCCTGGTGGGTGGGTAGGTAGCCGGGTGGGTAGGTAGGAAGCCTGGTGGGTGGGTAGGTAGCCGGGTGGGTAGGTGGTTAGGTAGCCGGGTGGGTAGGTAGGTAGGTAGTCAGGTGGGTAGGTAGCCGGGTGGGTAGGTGGTTAGGTAGCCGGGTGGGTAGGTAGCCTGGTGGGTGGGTAGGTAGCCGGGTGGGTGGTTAAGTAGTCGGGTGGGTGGTTAGGTAGGAAGCCTGGTGGGTGGGTAGGTAGCCGGGTGGGTAGGTAGGAAGCCTGGTGGGTGGGTAGGTAGCCGGGTGGGTAGCTGGTTAGGTAGCCGGGTGGGTAGGTGGTTAGGTAGCCGGGTGGGTAGGTAGGTAGGTAGCCGGGTGGGTAGGTAGGTAGCCAGGTGGGTAGGTAGGAAGCCTGGTGGGTGGGTAGGTAGCCGGGTGGGTAGGTGGTTAGGTAGCCGGGTGGGTAGGTAGGTAGGTAGCCGGCTGGGTAGGTAGCCTGGTGGGTGGGTAGGTAGCTGGGTGGGTAGGTGGTTAGGTAGCCGGGTGGGTAGGTAGCCTGGTGGGTGGGTAGGTAGCCGGGTGGGTGGTTAGGTAGGTAGCCGGGTGGGTAGGTAGGTAGGTAGCCGGGTGGGTAGGTAGCCGGGTGGGTGGTTAGGTAGGTAGCCGGGTGGGTAGGTAGGTAGGAAGCCTGGTGGGTGGGTAGGTAGCCGGGTGGGTAGGTAGGAAGCCTGGTGGGTGGGTAGGTAGCCGGGTGGGTAGGTAGGAAGCCTGGTGGGTGGGTAGGTAGCCGGGTGGGTAGGTGGTTAGGTAGCCAGGTGGGTAGGTAGGTAGGTAGCCGGGTGGGTAGGTAGCCTGGTGGGTGGGTAGGTAGCCGGGTGGGTAGGTGGTTAGGTAGCCGGGTGGGTAGGTGGCCTGGTGGGTGGGTGGGTAGCCGGGTGGGTGGTTAGGTAGTCGGGTGGGTGGTTAGGTAGGAAGCCTGGTGGGTGGGTAGGTAGCCGGGTGGGTAGGTAGGAAGCCTGGTGGGTGGGTAGGTGGTTAGGTAGCCGGGTGGGTAGGTAGGTAGGAAGCCTGGTGGGTGGTTAGGTAGTCGGGTGGGTGGGTAGGTAGGTAGGAAGCCTGGTGGGTGGGTAGGTAGCCGGGTGGGTAGGTAGGAAGCCTGGTGGGTTGGTAGGTAGCCGGGTGGGTAGGTGGTTAGGTAGCCGGGTGGGTAGGTGGTTAGGTAGCCGGGTGGGTAGGCAGGTAGCCCTTTGAGTAGCTATCCGGGTGGGGGGCCCGACTCCTATCCTCCCTCCCTCCCTCACCTCGGGGGGCCCTCCCGATATGCGCGGCGGGAGAGCGGCAAATACAGGAAGTCTTCAGGACTCCAGGCAGACGCTAGAGGCTCAGCTGCTTGGTCTCCAATATGTCTCCAACTCTGTTGACATATTGGAGACCAAGCGGCTGAGCCTCTAGCGCATGCCTGGAGACCCGGAGACATCCTCTATTTGCCGCTTTCCCGCCGCGCATACCGGGAGGGGGGCCCCCCGAGGTGAGGGAGGGAGGGAGGATAGGAGTCTGGGCCCCCCGGGGGAAAAAATAAATAAATATATATATAAAAAAAAAATACTTAATGGCCACCTGAAGAAACGGAACTTCAGGGGCCCTCGTGCGGCGGCACGGCCTGCACGGCCGTATGTCCGCCACTGACTTATTTGTATGTTTTTGAGAAGTTTGAGGAAACCCAGACAAACATGAAGAGAACATACATACTTCATAAATATAGTGTCCAGTCGCAGCTCCAGCTTCAAGTTTATGGGTGGGCACAAAGGGGGCGAGATGGCTGGCCTATTTGGGTGATCAAAATCGGTTTGTGTGATGAGCTTTAGATATTTTTTGCCTAACTCAGGTTACAAAATTAAGGCTAAATGGTTCAGCAATGATAGAAACCAAATGTTAACATCACAAACAGAACTCAGAGGCTTTTGAGTAGAGCAGATTGTCCAAATGATGGTGCTATTATGGAAAAAACGTTACCTACAGATGTACATGGCTAGTCTGCTGGCTTGTTTTAATCCTTTCTTGCTAGCAAGCTGCTCCTGTGTGGACAGAATACAGACAAACCATTCCAGACCTCAACCTGTGTCTCACGACACTATAAGCTAGGGGAGGGGGAAAAGGAAGGAGGGAGAGAAACACTGTGGCCCATATGCAATTCACTTTTTCTCCTGAGTTTTCTCCGTACGGATCTCCTCCTCTCCCCGCCCCTGAGTGAGAGGGGCGGGGAGAGGCGGCGATCCGGGGCGATTGACATCAGTAGAGGCAGAGCTGCAGCTGAAAGAGAAGCCTCTTTCAGGAAGCGCTGGCTGGATTTTGGGGGTGTAAAGCCCTCGTTTTGCAGCGGGAATGCGGCGGTTTACATCTACTGAGAGTACTGAAGCCAACTAGAAGGTAAAAATAGCAATTTTTGTTCGCTTCAGTCTCTCTTTAACCTCCTTGGCATTCAGTTTTACCTGGATTTCTGTGCAAAAAGTGATCCAATTAATTTCCATAACCTTTCTTCCTGTAAGTTACCAAAATGTGTCAAGCAAGGGTCTAGTATACATTTTGAGTTTAATAAAAGCTTGAAGCACAAAATCTAAACTAAATTTTAAAATGACTCCCCAACATCTCTGATCATTTATACTTCCAAGCTGCAGCAACTCATCCTGCACCAACATGAATGTAAAGGTGGCCATACATATAGTGATGGTGGGCAGATTCAACTAAATGAACTGATTAGAGAGCGATCTGTCAGCTGCCCATACTCCGCAGGCTGATTCCCGATCGATTTCAACATTAAATCTCTCAGGAATGTGCCACATCCGTTGCCTCACAGCTGCCCCCCGGTGTATAAATGTACCCCCATGTGTGCATTTATATATTACCTGTCCTGTGTCGTCCAACGCGCGGGGCCCATCTGTCTTCTGAATCCCCTGTTGGTAGGTAGCCAGGTACAGGTGTCCCCCCCCCCCCAGTATAGGCTAGGTAGTTACAGGAATCCCCCCAGTATAGGCTAGGTAGGTGGAGGTGTCCCCCCAGTATAGGTTAGGTAGGTAAAGGTATCCCCCCAGTATAGGCTAGGTAGGTACAGGTATCCCCCCAGTATAGGCTAGGTAGGTACAGGTGTGTCCCCCAGTATAGGCTATGTAGGTACAGGTGTGCCCCCCAGTATAGGCTAGGTAGGTACAGCTGTCCCCCAGTATAGGCTAGGTACATAAAGGTGTGCCCCCCAGTATGGGCTAGGTAGGTACATGTGACCCCCCAGTATAGGTAGGTACTGGTGTCCCCCCAGAAATCCACAAGAAAAACCCCTGCGCTCCAATCCTGATTTTAGAAAGTTCCACCAATCTTTGCAGCCTTTATGATCCTAATGCACGGCTAAGCTCCAATACTCTGGGGTGTATGCAACTTCAAAACAAAAACAGGGAGCGCTCCATGGTGCATTATCATAAAAACCTTTTAATTCACAATTTAAGTTATACTCACAAAATGTATGTTCAACAATTCGCTTATCAGCGGTAAGCCTATCCGCTTAACTCCTCGGCGGCTGAAGCTCTCATGCTGTGGCCAGCAGCGCGGTCTCGATGGATACCGTAGCTCATCTCTCTCAGGTGGGTGTGGCTTACTCCAGGTGTGCTTGTAGCGTCATTACGCATTTCGGTGCTCTGCGCCTTCGTCAGATGACACTACCAGCTATAGCACACCCCTTATCTGGGTTTCTGCCGCCGTGGTCATGGTAACAGCTAAGTCGGCGGTTTGGGAGAGCCGACATGACACGGGAGGGGTTGTGGCTGGCTGTAACTAGGCAACCTACTGAGCGGCGTCTTTAGTATATAATCAGGACTGCTCTGCTGGCTCCACTAGCGCATGTGTTGTCATCATGAGTACTTTAAATAGCAAGCATTAATAAATATGAAATTTTCAATAAATACAGACATAAAACTGTAATATTAAAATGCATGATTGCAATGCACATAAAGGATGGGGAAATTAACACACAAATCTATGGGGTTTATCCCTTAATAAGAGTCATTTTATCCTGCCTCAACATTGGAAATACATATACACATATATCATTCTTCAATTTCCTCCATCATAATGTGAGTGGTCAAAAGGGTGACAGCGTTGTAAACGCTGGTGATTCTGTCACCTCTCAGCACCATAAGAACGTGTGCTATATAGTGAACTGTATATAAACAATTTATAAACAAACCTCAGTTATTGCCTAAAATAAAAAAAAACATGTTTATACTGTTAAAATGAGCATAAAAAAGGCAGTAAAATCAAATAAAATGAAACAAGACGATAAATAGCATCAAACCTTAAAACTCTTGTGCAATATTGGAGAGGTTAAAGACCAAAAGCAATCTATCCGTTTGAGCTGAACTGTTATATTCGTGATCCAGCTTATGGTCACATCTGACCCCACTGCAGCATAGGAAAACTTATATAGTTGATAATGCAGGGGAGGGGAGGAAAGAAATGGAAAAGTAGGCGGGTAAGAGGAGACAAAGGGAATGTGGGGGAAATGGGAGGAGAACGGGGGAGGGGGGGGGGGGTTGGATAGTTATATGTCAGCAAATTTATTGGCGTGTCCCCCCAGTATAGGCTAGGTAGGTACAGGTATTCCCCCATAGTATAGACTAAGTAGGTACTGCCTAGTATAGATTAGCTAGGCATAGGAATCCCCCATTATAAGTAAAATAGTTGTGGGCAGCTTAGGTATACAGTATGTAGCAATGAGCAGGGAAGCTAGTATTTGTTCCCCCAGCCCCTGATCCCTTGTATTCTCCCCCGATCCCACTATTCTTCCGCGATCAAGACGCTATATACATACCCAGCCTTCCAGCGCTGGCTGCAGACTCCCCACACAGCTGCGGTATTCTCTGGTATGGGCAGGATCGGGACTGAGCAGCGTCATGACAGAATCTAGCGTTATGACGCTGATGTCGTCATGACGCTGCTCAGTCCCGATCCTGCCCATACCAGAGAATACCGCAGCTGTGTGGGGGAGTCTGCAACTACCTCTGGAACAAGGCTGGGTACGTATATAACCTCTGGATATACCTAAACCGCCCACAACTATTTAATTTATAATGGAGCACTCCTATGCAGCAGCAACACTGTGTCGGGCATGCCGCTTTTAGCAAAAATTTCTAACCGCTCAACAGGTTAAGCCGCAAGCAAGCAAGAAAACACTCAAAATACATTTGATAGCACTTTTTTACCAACTGTGGGGTACTTTTTAATTGAAAAATGTTGAAAAGTTAGTTTAACTACTCTAAGACCGCTCCACGCCAATGGGCGCGGCCGCGGCGGCATCCCCAGGACCGCCTAACACCAATTGGCATCAAGTCCTGGGGCTGCAGTTTGCAGGAGATCGCGCGCAGGCTGCGCGCGTATCTCCTGCTCAGGCTCCGCCCCGCCTTCAGTCTCAGGAGACTGTTAGACGGCGAAATCGCCGTCTAATTACATGTACAGCGCTGCGATCAGCAGCAGCGCTGTACTGGGGACAGCCGTGTGACACTGCTGTCCCCCTGGGGGACAAGAGAGCGATCGGCTCTCATAGAGTGAAGCCTATGAGAGCCAATTGCCGTGATTGGCAGCCTGCAGGGGGGGAGGGAGGGAAGGATAAAGAATATAAAAAAAATAAAAATAGGTAAATTTAATTAAAAAAAGAAACAAATATCACTAGATCACTAGTGTGCTGTGTTGTTCGGCCCTGCAGCTTGGCCTTAAAGCTGCAGTGGCCATTTTAGTAAACATTGGCCTGGTCTTTAGGGGGGTTTACCACTGTGGCCCTCAAGTGGTTAAAGAGAAGATGAAATTATCTCTGAGGAGATAATGCAGGTGAAAAAGTCAATTGCATATGGGCCTATGCGTGTAATTCCTTATCTTAGTAGCAAAACATTGCTTGAGACTAGAGCTTGTATTCGTATCCTGAATTAAAACTTCTCGTCTGTAAAACACAAACCCGAGTTTATTGGCTAATTTAAAAGAAAAACAGCAAGCTCTTAGCTTGTAAGCCTTCCACAGTATCTATTCCTGTTGACTGACAATGTTAGAACATACAATACAAGGAGGTAGTGAGAATTTTTTTTCAAATATAAATGTCATCCAGATACATTAAAGCGGAATTTAACCCTGCATTTCAACTTTGCTCTAAAACATTATTTACAGTATATTATATGCAACCAGCATTTTTTTTTTACTAGACCAGCATTGGAAGGGTTACACAGAGCTTTAAAGTTCCTGGAGAGAACTGCAGACGCATCCGAAGGTTACATAGATACATTTTGTTTACATAAATGTATCTAAGTGTGTAATGTGACTCACTCTCTCTGACTGAGAAGGAGCTGGAGGACAGTCAAAGAGTGTGTAACATTTCTCACTTGTTACATTCTATTTAGTTAAATGTATCTATCTGAACTTCTGTATATCTCTCCACGGAACTTTAAACCTCTGTGTTTAACCCTTCCAATGCTGGTCTAGTAAAAAAAAAATGCTGGTTGCATATAATATGCTGTAAATATTGTTTTAGAGCAAAGTTGAAATGCAGGATCAGAGCCGGGACAAGGTCCTTTAGCACCCAAGGCTGAGACAGCAAAGTGCGCCCCTCCATCCCTCCCACCCCAGCCGTCACACACTCATTGCTATTAGAGTAAGAGGCATCAGAGGGCCCCCAACCTCCCCAACACCTTAATCTCTAGTTATCTGGCTTGCAGTCACTGTCATGTATCCCCTTTTTTTTTATTTATTTCTGCTTTAAACACAATAGGAAATGATAGCTGAGTGAGTTGTGCGCCCCCTCCTACACTGCGCCCGTAGGCTGGATCCTCTCCAGCCTCGGCCCGGCCCTGTGCAGGATTATATTCCGCTTTAATTACAAGCACTCTTGGAAGGATTGTGAGGTATTTATGCCAAATAGAGAAGACCCTTGGATTATTTAACGCCTACATAGACTTTTTTACAGACCATATCCTGTTCACTGTATGCTACTGGAGCCTGGAAACAGTTAACATTATGGAACTGTGCAGGAGGGGGGTTCAGTGCTCCAGCGTGTCGTGTCTCGGAGTAGTACCACCCATGATAGTGTCCTAGCCCAGATTTGAACCTGGGGCCATAGCAAGGCGCGAGTGGTATCCACTGTGCCATCCACTTAAATAGGAGCAATTAGATGAGCACCCCTGTCCTGGCTAAAGTATACCGGGATCTCTAGAGACTCATTATATATTTGCGCGTTTGTGGAAGAATTTTATTATCTGTTACTTGCTGGAAATCTTCTTGATTATGCTCTATTAATATTATTATTTATCGCATTTATAAAGCACCAACATATTACACTATGCTGGACAATAAATAGTGATACTTACAATGTTAACATGGGATGTCAAACAGAGAGGTAGCACAAGGTTACACAACATAGCACGATGATATACACACAAACAAGGTTTACATGATCATTCAATGTTACACTGACTGAGTTAGTCCATGGGAAGGGTGTCATTGGTGGGGTCACAAGATTAAGAAAGACAGAGTGGGGGTGGAGGGGAGACCCTACCAAAGGCTTATAAGCTAAAGGTGGGAAGCACCAACTTAATCCACTACTTTAAAGCAAACTGAGCATCTCTAATTTTTTTCTTTGCTCTGGGACCAACTTGATCCACCACTTTAAAGCAGACTAAGCATCTCTAATTACATTTTTTTTAATGAACTTCCCCATAAAGGAGGATTGTTATAGTATGCCATTGAGAGGGCAGGGTCAAAAACACTACTTACCTACAAGGGGGCTTCTCCTGGCCTCTCATCCATACGGTGTTTGCCATCTCCTCTGCACAGTGCCACATTGTCTGTTTCCCTGGGTCGGTGGGCATGCACGGACTACATCTTCCAGCATGCATTGCGGTGGGCTTGCACCTGCCAACCCCAAGATAAAGAAAATGTGGCATGCTGAGTGGCTTGTAGGGGGCATTCAACCTGAGGCAGCGGGCTGTAGCTGCTACATAGCATTTAAGGATCTTCAATAAAAGTCTGAATTTTACTTGGAAGTGGTGCGGACCTTTATCTTCTACTGAGCTATTCTAACCCTGTTGGTACAAGGGGTGGGTCATCGCATGCCTGCTGAGGATTACCGAGGTGCTGTTCCAATTCTCTAATATGTTTACCCAGACTCTCACCGGTGGCTTTAAGTGGTACAGTTGCCTTCCGATGGCATAAAATGTTCTGCCTGCTTTTTCTTTCAGGGCCTCTACTGCTTGCTTAAAGAGACACTGAAGCGAAAAAAAAATTATGATATTATGATTTGTATGTGTAGTACAGCTAAGAAATAAAACATTAAGATCAGATACATCAGTCTAATTGTTTCCAGTACAGGAAGAGTTAAGAAACTCCAGTTGTTATCTCTATGCAAACAAGCCATTAACTCTCCGACTAAGGGTACGTACAGACATACGAAAACGATCGTTCGTTCTGAACGACGAACGATGTTAAAGGAGGTATCGGCCGATGATCGTTTGAAGAAAGGCTACTTTGAACATCGTTCGTGTACAAACGATCTTGGAACGAGCGTTGCGTGCGCAACATGATGTATAAACTGATTTCAAACACAAGTGTCAAAAAGAACTGTTTGAGCATGTGCAAAGCTTTGAGAACGAACGATCAACGACCGATCGTTGTACAGACATTACTTTTTGAACGATGGTCGTTGGAAAAGATCTGGCAGAATGGATCGTTCTTTACCAACGACATATCTCGTTGGTCGGTCGTTTTTACGAATGATCGTCGGGCAATGCCATCGGTAACGATCGTTTTAAACGACTATAGTCGCATGTCTGTACGCACCCTAAGTCTTAGTCGTGGAGAGGGCTGTTATCTAACTTTTATTATCTCAACTGTAAGTGAACTGCTTACTTTCTCTCTGCCAGAGGAGAGGTCATTACTTCACAGACTGCTCTGAAAGAGTGTTGTGTAATCTGCACATAATATAGAATGATGCAATGTTAGAAAAAACACTATATACCTGAAAATAAAGTATGAGAATATTTTCTTTGCTGCTAATCTTCTAGTAATTATTCATAGTACACAACCAATTCACTATATCATATATTTTTTTTCGCTTCAGTGTCTCTTTAAAGCTCAGATTTGTTAGGGTTAAACTTGGTGCTTGATGCACGCATACATTTTGTTGTGGAAAGTATTTTCATAGTTGTATCCTTTAGAGGCAGGTGGTAGATGGCTTTCTCTAGGTGGTGTGAGCCCTGGAGTGAGCTGTCATCACCTGTCCTCCCCCCTCTCTGGAGTGTTGCGTGTAAGCCAGCCCTGAGCTCCAAAGCTTGGGGTGACCCATGCTTCACTCCTTTCCCATGTGGTGCTCCCAAATTATGCTCATGTAGCAGAATGCAATGGACGTTAAGGTAAGTGCCTGTTTTTAATATTGGGAGGTGGGTGCGGATGGCGCTGGCCACGCTTGGGGGGGGGGGGTCGCCTGCGCCCCCAGCCTCCCCCTCTGGGGTGCCGCTGTGGTCCCCAAGCAGTGAGAGTGTATGGGGGCATTGGGAAGCCTCCCCGTGGCGTTCCTGGATAGTGCTAATGTAGCATGAACTAATTCCCGCAGGGCAACCGATTTGCGGTATTGGTTTTTGACCCTGCATAATTTGGCATGCGAAAGCAAATGCATATTTGTATGAGCAATGCCTCATGATAAGCCAATTAGGCCAAATTTGCAAAGCCAGATTTGTAAGGGTTAAACTTGGTGCTTGATGCACGCATACATTTTATTGTGGAAAGTATTTTAAAGCTCTGATTGGTTGATCGCCAGCCTCAGGTAGGTGTAACTGTTGGTGGTCACCAGTATGGAGCCATTTAATGTAAATGAGGAGATGGAGGTTTTATTTTCGATTCCTCTGGAACACCATCACTTTTGCTTTCTTTGGGTTGATGGGTAGTGCCCATGGTAAGGTGCCCATACATTTACTCGATTTCCCGCCGATACACAGCAGATTTGATCACTGTGATCGAATCTGCTGTGAAATCGATGCACAAGCGCTGACCGATCGACCGATTTCCGTCCGAAATCAATCGCTCTCGTTGATTTGTCCATGTGGAAAATTTCGCTCAATCGCCGGCGGGTCAGGAGTGCGTCAATAGCGGCGTTCGAATGTCTGATGACCGACGCTAACGGCAATACATTACCTGTACCGTCTGCGCGTGTCCCCGCTGTCTCCGCATTCCCTTCTCCGCACTGGGCTCCATCTGGCTTCACTTACTTCCTGTCGGGGGAAGTTTAAACATTAGAGCACCCTCTACTGTTTAAACTTCCCCCGACAGGAAGTAAAGTGAAGCTGGAGCCCAGAGCGGAGTAGAGACAGCGGAGACCAGGGGACTCGCGTCGACCGGATCAGGTAATGTATGCAGGGGGTGGCGGCAGCGGCAGCTCCACATAGTGAAATCGATTCAAAATCTGTTTGCAGTGTAGGCAGCCAATAGATCCCTCTTTGATCAGATTAGATCACAGAGGGGTCTATCTGCTGGTCGATCTGGGGGCAATCGACCAGTGTATGGCTGCCTTGAAGGGAACCTTAACTGAGAGGGATATGGATGTTTCCTTTTAAACAATACCAGTTGCCTGGCATCCTGCTGATCTCTTTGTTGCAGTAGTAACTGGCTCTCACACCTGAAACAAGCATGCAGCTAATCCAATCTGACTTCAGTCAGAGCACCGGCTCTGCATGCTTGTTGAGGAGCTGTGGCTAAAAGTATTAGAGACACAGGATCAGCAGGAGAGTCAGGCAACTGGTATTATTTTAAAAATGAAAAATTAATATCCTTCTCAGTTTAGGTTCCCTTTAATACAGAAACTCACCATTACTGGCAGGCTAGCCAGTAGGCTTTTCTTTGTTGGTGAGAGCAGCAGGAGGTCATCTGCATACAGCAGGAACTTCATCTCGCGGTCATGCAGGATGAGGTCGGGTGCTGGGGAGAATTCCAGGGCTACAGCCAGTTGATTAATGTATATGTTAAAGAGCGTTGGGCTCAGACTGCAGCACTTGAGTTCAAGAAAAGTGGGTGTGGCACTCCTAACAACCAGGAGGATTCCGTGGGTCGAGTTGCATTGGGTCAAAAAACCCCCGCACAGTAGGTCACTTGCACTTTCAAACACATACAGCCACTGACGTGTGCCTCGCAGATAATGGTAGGAAGGAAGCAATATATGTACTCACTGTAATCAAGAGACAGATTCGGGCACCATCCGTCATTCAGCCATTTATTTGTGGACAGTTTGTGCAATACAAAGAGTCAGAATGAATATCACCTGATCCTCATGGCGAAACCGTGCGGGGTAAGATGGAGGTGGGTGCTTTGGGTTGTAGAAGGGTCGGCGACGGCCGTTTCGCGTCCACCAGGACGCTTGGTCACGCTGCGTTCCACAAAATGGCCGCCGAGGCGCTTCCGGTATAAGACGGGGACAAGCCCCGCCCCTTCCGGCTGCGCGTCGGCGCCCGTGCTTGAAGGTGATTGGTCGACCAAAGAGGGAGCCCGGATCCCAGTTCGCATGTGTAGCCCGGTGACGCGAAAAAGGTGCGACCTACAGGTCGCACGGCTGACCAAAAACGTATAATTGTATTCAAAGTCGGCCGGCAAGACGTAGCGAAAACGCGCCACGTCGCCCTTTAAACGCACAATAGAGGCGAAGTGACCTCAAAGTGTGCCCAGCAGGTACACACCACCAGGCTCAAAAAAATACATGTAAACACAAGGTCCAGGCGCCATCTCCTGGCCGATAAAATTAGTGCACCACATATGCTACCTACGTGCAGAAATGTTATAGTGACTAAAACCAATATAGTCAGGGCGTTCTGAGTTTGCAAGAGACGTTACAATCATATCCATTGCTGGAAGCATCCATCTCCATGTGGCCTAAACTCACAAATGTCGTGCTATAGGCCACGGAGGTGAAATGTAGGACATATACCACAATTTCGCCACCAGGAATGGGGGGAGGGGGAGGAAGAAAGGGGGGAGCATGGAACACAGAGCATGGAAACGATTCAAGTACAAATCATAGAGCATTACATATTATACCAAAGGGTAAACATTGGTGTAATGATCGCTGCTGCAGCAGCTATTACTGGAAGTAGTAGTGCTGCAGCTCAGGCAGTTCTGATCTATTTCCATGCAAGCTGCATAGCTTTGTCTGTCTTTCCCTGCTGTCAGCTTGTGACTGATTATCATTCACCTGTGTGGGAATCTGCATGTCTGCTCCCATTGGATGACCTCAGTATAAAGATCTGCTTCCTGCAGGGTTTCCTTGGGTTTTCATAGCTTCAGCTTAAGCCTGCCTTGCTGTCGCTTTAGCCCCCGATCGTGTTTCTTGTTATAAAGATACTTTGCTGGTCTTTGCATCATATATTGGTTCATTGCCAATATATATGCATACCAGCACGTTTATTATTTTCCTTGTATTTGTGTTACGTTGATACATCAGTGTTGCTGATATATACGTACACGAACTGTTTATTTCCTGTGTTCAGTTAGTCAGTTTTCCAGTACGTTTTGGTAGGTTGCGCGTACCGTGACCACCCGTGCTGAGGTAGTTACCCTGCTCCTGGTTCTGTTTGTGGATTGCGTTCATCTCTGCGAAGAGATAACGAATCCTTCTGAATCCTGTTCTGTTACTGTTTGTGGATTGCGTTCATCTCTGCGAAGAGATAACGAATCCTTCTGAATCCTGTTCTGTTACCGTTTGTGGATTGCGTTCATCTCTGCGAAGAGATAGCGAATCCTTCTGAGTCCTGTTCCCTGTGTTACTCCATTCCTAGTCAGCGTTCCTGCTTATGTCATATATCGGTTCATTGCCGATATATACATATGTTAGTCAGACGTTACAAATAGTTTCATTGATAGCTGTAATTGTAATACGCTAGGAAAACATACTTATTGTATATTTATCTGTGTTACGTTCATCTATCTTAATCCTGCTATTTTCTGACTGTCCTGTCCTGTCTTTGTGAGGCACGCCATCGCCGCATCGCATTGGCTGCCTCATTCCAGTCTGTCTGGTTTTGGACGCTTGCTGTCGCTAAGTAGCCGCTAGCTAGCAAGCGTTCATTCTGTCTACCTGTCCTGATCTCCTCAGTTCTGGTTTATGCGCTCAGCGCTACTTTGCGCTGAGACGTTATAACGAAAGCATTGTTTGTGGCTGTCAGATCTGCACCGGCTCTGTGCGCCACAATCTCTGCTAAGGCTATCATTCATAAAGCATTCCCGCATGCGGAAATGCTTAAAACAGCTGACTTTACCGACCACTTAGCGAGTTCAGCATTCATAAAGCCTCTTTCCGCATGAAAAAATGACACTACCAAGCGTTACATTATGAAAACCCCATTACCAATCCCCATTGTGGGGGGGATTCCCAGAAAGTATGACACTGTTAATTATGGTTCCTGTTCCTTTAAGAAATTTGAAGAACTTAGCTCTGAAACAGAAAATGAGTTTTTCTCTGAATGTGCCAGGTTCCTGACCAATCCTGATCTCCAAGCGACTCCTGTTTCAACCTGGGCACTCCAACTAAGTTATATTTTGTTTAAAGGGGAATTATTCCAGTGGGCATTTGATGTTCTCAATCATTCCGATTTGAAAGATAGACCGCTGGAATTTCTAGCGTTTGTGATCCATAACTGGTTGCGCATAGATCCATTGCCTTTTCCTCTTAATGAACTCCTGGCAGCAGGCCAATCAGCTACTCCTTCAATTGCTTGCAAAAATGTTCAGCAAGCAGAAAGTGTTACTGATAATTTTCCTGCAGCCTTGAATAAATCACCAAGAACAGCAGGGAAAACAGCAGGGTCTAAGGCCAAACGCAAACGTTCTAAGAAACGTGTCCGATCTGCAGAGTCGTTATCCTTAGCGACTGAGACCTATAATGAGATTCTGCCATTAACAGATAATGAAATGCAATTGTCTTTCAGGGGAGTTAAATGGACTTATGAAACTACTAATGAACTTTCCTCCCTGGCTAGGGAAAATAAAGATTTTTGTTTAAAAGAATTATCTGAGTATGATTATGAGGAGATATTACAGAGTATTGAACAAATCAACTTATTTGTAAAGCAAGGAAAGTTTGCATACACTACAGTTCAGCACTTGCTACAGGTATTGGAGATTCTTAGGAATAAGGAATCTGCCAATCACCTGCTAATTAACCCAATATATGTCCCTGCTACAATCATATCTGCAAACCATGATCTGCCTGTTAAGTATGCTTGGAATCCTCCATTTGAGAAAGGAGAGATGGAAGCTCTGGTCAATGAATGGAAGAATGATTCAAGTTCATTTTGTCAATTTTACAGTGCAAAAAGTGAATTGGTATTGAATGCATGCATTAAGTCTGCCTATAACCTAATAAAAACTGGTGTGTGTGAGTATGACTTTGTGGCTCCATTGATTGATGTGTGGGAACTGATTTTGGATGATTTTTATGTGACTCCGAATTCGCAAATTTGGCGTTCTGACCCGCCTGCTTCAGCACCTTTGGCTGATTCAGCAGGTGATTCGGAGCTCTTTTTGTGTGAAATTGAAGTTCCTGCAATTCCACCCTGTACCATGGATAACTCAGTGTTACTTCCCAGTAAAACAGAAGCCACTGATACATTCTTAACCTTGCCCTGCGCAAATTTCTCAGCAGAGAATCCAGAGGTCCTGCTGACTTCTGAGTCCAGCCTAGCCAGTACTCATGACTCTTTGTTTAGTGAAACAGACACCAGAAAAATCTTGCCTGTCTCTGCAAACACTTCTGCAGAAATTACCTGTGTTAATAAAGTTCAACTCCTGTCTGATCCAGCAGATGCCAATAGATGCACTACATCAGTTTCCGAGTCCCAGCAATCCTGTCTAGTAAACTCAGAACCCCAGCATCTGAATTTTCCAATTTTACAAATGAATGGTGATTCAGATGCGCAAACATTGTGTCTTGATCTTCCTGTTTCTACACCTCGCTCTAGTTTCGTGAATAGCTCAGAGCATCTGCTATGTGAACCTGAAATCGCAGAATTATTACCTTGTTCAGAAAATTTTCCAATAAATTTGCCCTGTACCATGAATTGTGCAGTAGATCTCTCCAATGAAACTCAGGTCACAGAATCATTATGCTGTCCAGCAGGTGCTTCCATGGTTTTGCCCTGCAATATGGACTGTTCAGTGATCCTGTCCAGTGAAGCTGTGGTCGCAGAGTCTTATGCTTCACCCAGTACTTTGGATACTTTAAACCCTCTAGCAGAGGAGGCTGAAGCACTGCTTACCTCAGTTGGTGTTGCAGTAATATTCACTTGTCTAGCAGCTGTTTTGGAATTACAGTCTGCTCTAATAAAACTTGATGAATTTCTGCCCAGCAAAGCAGAAGCCATTGAAATATTGTCCTCGTCAGCAAGTGTGTCAGATACCTTGTCCTGTACACAGTCTGATTTAACCAATGTTGTTGAGTCCTTCTCCAGTGTTGTAACAGCCGAGGAACTCCAGCCCTGTCCTCTGAATGTTTCAGAAGTCTTGCCCTGTAACATGGATAATTCTGATTCTCTGGTCAAAATAATAGAAATCTCAGAATTTCAGTCCGG
The DNA here is from genome assembly GCF_040937935.1 of Hyperolius riggenbachi. Lineage (NCBI taxonomy): Eukaryota > Metazoa > Chordata > Amphibia > Anura > Hyperoliidae > Hyperolius > Hyperolius riggenbachi. The sequence continues at coordinate 270,730,362 of NC_090646.1, read as the reverse complement.
TCTGATGAGTGTTCCTGAAACCCAGCCCTGTATCCTGAAAGATTCTGGTTCTCTGGCCGCTGTGGCAGAGGTTCCAGAGTCCCCTTCCTGTCCAGGGAATTCCTCAGTTTTGCCTAGTCCAGTGGGGGCTGCTGCAATACTGACTTGTTCTGCAGCGCCTCATGAGCTCCAATCCAGTGTATTAAATGAGTCTCTGTCCAGTCCAGAGGTAGTTGTGGAATCCCTGTCTGGTTCAGTGCATACATCAGAAGATTTGTCCTGTCTTGTTAGTGCCCCTGAATCTGATTTGTTACTGACTTTGCTGGAATCAGCGACATCTAAGTCTGATCCAGCATTCTCGTGTAAAAGTCCAGTAGTTGCGAAGTTTAGTCATGATGATTTTTTTTTGGCCAGTCCTGGTTTTGGTCCTGTCTTGGCTGACCCTGAGGCTCACAGTTCCTTGACATGCCCAGAGGTTTCTCTTGTGCCGGTGTGCCCAGATGTTCTTTGTGTGCCAGAATGCCCAAGTATGTCTAAGGTGTTAGCGTGCTCTGATGCTTCCTTAGTGGGAACACGTTCTGATATTGCCAGTCTGCCTGCATGCCCAGAGATGGTTCTGGTCCCTGAAAGCCCTGATATTGATGTTTGTCCTTGTGGCCCTGACTCGGGAATTGCCCTAGGTTCCATAGGGGTTCTTGATGGTCCTCCATGTGAGCCTAAGGGGCATTCTGACCTATGGGGATCTCTTTGGAGCTTCAAGGTGTTCTGGGAGGTCTCTGAGAAAACTTGTCCTGGTGCCTTGGACTGGTTCAACAGTGGGTTTTGTGTTGGTAAAGACAGTACCGGTGGGCATTGCAAAGGCTTTGGCGTTTCTGAACGGTTCCTGGAAGGCGGTGGGTATCGCTCAGGGAGTTTCGGAGGGCTTTCTTCTGGAAATCATGATTCTGATGGGTGTCACACTGGGGCTTGTAGTACTGATGGGCATGGTTCTGTAGGTTCTAGTTCTGATGGGTCCAGTCTTGTGGGGACTGATTCTGGAATTCGGTCTTGCCGGGCTGTCCCGGTCATCATGAATTATCAGTCAGACTGTTTTGTTGGGAATTTCAGTTTTGAAAAGCGTCTGGAATCCGCTTTTAAAGGCGGGGGTACTGTAATGATCGCTGCTGCAGCAGCTATTACTGGAAGTAGTAGTGCTGCAGCTCAGGCAGTTCTGATCTATTTCCATGCAAGCTGCATAGCTTTGTCTGTCTTTCCCTGCTGTCAGCTTGTGACTGATTATCATTCACCTGTGTGGGAATCTGCATGTCTGCTCCCATTGGATGACCTCAGTATAAAGATCTGCTTCCTGCAGGGTTTCCTTGGGTTTTCATAGCTTCAGCTTAAGCCTGCCTTGCTGTCGCTTTAGCCCCCGATCGTGTTTCTTGTTATAAAGATACTTTGCTGGTCTTTGCATCATATATTGGTTCATTGCCAATATATATGCATACCAGCACGTTTATTATTTTCCTTGTATTTGTGTTACGTTGATACATCAGTGTTGCTGATATATACGTACACGAACTGTTTATTTCCTGTGTTCAGTTAGTCAGTTTTCCAGTACGTTTTGGTAGGTTGCGCGTACCGTGACCACCCGTGCTGAGGTAGTTACCCTGCTCCTGGTTCTGTTTGTGGATTGCGTTCATCTCTGCGAAGAGATAACGAATCCTTCTGAATCCTGTTCTGTTACTGTTTGTGGATTGCGTTCATCTCTGCGAAGAGATAACGAATCCTTCTAAACCCTGTTCTGTTACCGTTTGTGGATTGCGTTCATCTCTGCGAAGAGATAGCGAATCCTTCTGAGTCCTGTTCCCTGTGTTACTCCATTCCTAGTCAGCGTTCCTGCTTATGTCATATATCGGTTCATTGCCGATATATACATATGTTAGTCAGACGTTACAAATAGTTTCATTGATAGCTGTAATTGTAATACGCTAGGAAAACATACTTATTGTATATTTATCTGTGTTACGTTCATCTATCTTAATCCTGCTATTTTCTGACTGTCCTGTCCTGTCTTTGTGAGGCACGCCATCGCCGCATCGCATTGGCTGCCTCATTCCAGTCTGTCCAGTCAGTTTTGGACGCTTGCTGTCGCTAAGTAGCCGCTAGCTAGCAAGCGTTCATTCTGTCTACCTGTCCTGATCTCCTCAGTTCTGGTTTATGCGCTCAGCGCTACTTTGCGCTGAGACGTTATAACGAAAGCATTGTTTGTGGCTGTCAGATCTGCACCGGCTCTGTGCGCCACAATCTCCTATTGGAGTCAGTCCTCCCCTCCACTATACTAGGGATAGCCTGTTTCCTTGTGCTAGTGTGTGTACCTTCTCCACGCCAGCTCATGCGTTGCATGCTGACTGTGGAGAATACACCACCAAGCCTTACAATTGGAAGATCTACTAGACAAGTTCTACTCAAAAGGGGCATATCAGGGGTCTAGCATGCAGGAGAGTTCAATTTTGTCATTTAAACCAAGGGGGCCCATAGCATTAGTTTGTAATATTAACCAGGTCTCCCTCCTCAGCAACATTTTCTCCCTGTCACCCCCCCGTCTCTGGGGCTCGACCCTATCCAGTACTGCAAATTTTAAACCTCTACCACTCCCCCCCGTGTTTTTCATTCATATGTGTTACGAGCCTTGTCCCACTCTTTCCGGATTTAACTGAACTCAAATGCTCTCCCATCCTAACTTTCAATGGGCGTGTAGTTTGGCCTATATAATAACGGCCACATGGGCAGAACATCACATACACAACAAAATCCGTGGTACAGGAAAAGAAAGATCTAGCCTGGAACACCTCCTTTCCCACCTGCACACTCCTTTGGAGTAGCATGTGGGGGCAATGGACACAACGTCCACATCTAAAGTTTCCCTCAGGGATAGTTCTGTTCAGCCAGTTGGTTTTCCTCGGGGAAATAAACTCACTCCGAGTGAGCATATTCCTCAAGGTGGGTGCTCGTCTGAAGGCCACTCGTGGTGGTCCCCCCACTTTCCTCGACAAGTCGGTGTCTTTCATAATAACGTTCCAGTGTCTAAAAATGGTCTTTCTAATTTTCTCTGCCATGGGGGTGTAATCGAAGGTGAAGGTCATTCTTTTTCTATCTGATTCCTTTCCTTTTTTGGGGGTTAGCAGATCTATTCTTTCCTGTTTCTTAGCACGCTCCCTGGCTTCCCCTAATTGTACAGGATCATAGCCTCTTTTAATAAATCTCTCAGTCATTTCATCTGCCTGACAGTCGAAATCTGATTCTCTCTTGTTATTTCTCCTTAGTCTCAAGTACTGTCCGTATGGGATTGCCCTAATGACATGTTTCGGGTGAAAACTATTAGCATGCAGGATTGCATTTGTGGCTGTAGATTTTCTATAGCCCTTGCTATGAATCTCATCATCTTGAATCATTAACTTCAGGTCTAAAAAAGTCACCTCTGTATGACTCAGTTCTGCCGTAAATTCCATATTGATTTCGTTGGTATTTAAATACCCCATAAACAAGTCAAACTCATAATCAGAGCCCGACCACACCACCAGGACGTCGTCCACATACCTCGACCATTGTCTGACGCATCCCCGAAACGGATTACTCTCGGAGATTACGGCAGACTCCTCCCACGCTCCCAGAAAGAGGTTTGCGAAAGAGCATGCCACCAGGGTCCCCATGGCGGTGCCGGCGGTCTGTTGATACCAACGCCCATCGAATAGGAACGCGTTGTGCTTCAGCACGAATTCCAAACATTCACATAAAAATTCGATGTAACCATCATCCTTATTGGTGCGTTTCAAAAATCGTTTGACCGCCAGCACCCCCAAATCCTGAGGGATACGGCTGTACAGGCTGACCACATCAATGGTGGCCAGTCTGTCCCCTGGGACCCACGTGGCACGCTCCAACATCTGCAACACCTCTAGTGTGTCCCTTAAATACGAGGGCACCCCTCTCAATAGGGGGCGCAGGAGATGGTCGAGGTATCTGGACAGTCTCTCCGTGAGAGACCCACAGCCCGACACTATGGGGCGTCCCGGCGGCGCGGCCAAAGACTTTTGGGATGTGGTACCAGACGGGGCGTCTTGGAAAGGGGGGCAGTAGGTCCACGGCCAGTTTCCTGGACAAAAAGCCCCTCTCTACCCCCCCCCCCCCTCCAATAGATGCTTCAGTTTGATTTGGAACTCTGGGGTCGGGTCAGCCGCGAGCGGGCAATAGGTGGTTTCGTCATTTAATTGCCTTTCGGCTTCTTGTTTGTACTGGTCAGCAGACATTATGACCAAGTTCCCACCCTTGTCCGCCCCGCGGATGACGAGACCATCATTCCCCTTTAACCATTCCAAAGCCGATCTCTCATCTTTGCTCATGTTGGGCACCGCATCTACATAAATTTCAGCTTTCATGTCCTGCATAACCCTATCGAAAAAATGGTCTATGCTAGAGCCAGGGCTAACTGGAAGGGGGTGTACCGACCTACAAGCTCTAAATGATTGTACATCCCCCAGTCTCAATTTCTCTGCATCATCAAGTATTCCCGCCCACCCCACATCTTTGCCCTCAGTCCAAAGTTCATCTATGATCCGGGCTAATTCCTCATCAGTTGGGTCGTCCCGTGCCCATAGGTCAGAGACCATGGCATCAGTACTTGACCCTACCGTCATTTGAGGTAAATCCTGGGGAGTAAAAATAGAAATAGAAACACCCTCAGTTGGCCTACCGTCGGTTCTGGGGTTTCCCACCAACCTCACGGTTTCAGGGCCGTCCGTCATAGGGTGGGCAGGAGTTGTATTCATCTTCCATAATTCTTGATCATTCGTGTCTTCAAACTTTTGGCAAATCACCAACTTTCGTGTAGCTTTAAACAAATCGATCGTAAAAGCTGTCAGGTCAAATTTTCTAGTCGGGCAATAGTTCAGGCCCTTTTTCAAGAGGCTATTGCAGGCTTCAGGTATGTCCACACCAGATATATTGATGACCTGCAGTCCTTCTTCCCCATCCACTTGGTTTTTTCTTTGGTTTCTTATTAGGGCCCCCTTTTGGTTTATTCTTAGGATCGTTATCACTATCAGATCCCGAGTCTGTTGTCCAGTAGCCCTTCCCTTTTGGTGATTTAAATGATACTACAGGTCCCCAATTGAATATCTTGCCCTTGTCGAAATCTTCCCTGTCCCTGAAGAACTTCTTAAGTTTTCTAGCACGACATTTGTGAGTTTAGGCCACATGGAGATGGATGCTTCCAGCAATGGATATGATTGTAACGTCTCTTGCAAACTCAGAACGCCCTGACTATATTGGTTTTAGTCACTATAACATTTCTGCACGTAGGTAGCATATGTGGTGCACTAATTTTATCGGCCAGGAGATGGCGCCTGGACCTTGTGTTTACATGTATTTTTTAAGCCTGGTGGTGTGTACCTGCTGGGCACACTTTGAGGTCACTTCGCCTCTATTGTGCGTTTAAAGGGCGACGTGGCGCGTTTTCGCTACGTCTTGCCGGCCGACTTTGAATACAATTATATGTTTTTGGTCAGCCGTGCGACCTGTAGGTCGCACCTTTTTCGCGTCACCGGGCTACACATGCGAACTGGGATCCGGGCTCCCTCTTTGGTCGACCAATCACCTTCAAGCACGGGCGCCGACGCGCAGCCGGAAGGGGCGGGGCTTGTCCCCGTCTTATACCGGAAGCGCCTCGGCGGCCATTTTGTGGAACGCAGCGTGACCAAGCGTCCTGGTGGACGCGAAACGGCCGTCGCCGACCCTTCTACAACCCAAAGCACCCACCTCCATCTTACCCCGCACGGTTTCGCCATGAGGATCAGGTGATATTCATTCTGACTCTTTGTATTGCACAAACTGTCCACAAATAAATGGCTGAATGACGGATGGTGCCCGAATCTGTCTCTTGATTACAGTCAGACTGCAGCACTGCCTGACTCCTCGGTCCTGCTGGAAGAATGCACTTCTCTTCCCATTCATCTTCACACTACATTGGTTCGTGGTATATGAACTCTCAGTGAAATCATAGGTGCTCCCTCCTATTCCGCTCTCTAGGAGTTTTAGGAAAAGGCCTGGCTGCCACTCTGAGGGAATATTGTACTGCTGAAAAGAAAACTATTCTGAAAGAATTATAAGGGCTGCCATTGCTGATCTCCTTTTAAAAAACATACGGTAACTCTAGTTGCCTGATGATTCTCTTGTTTCAATACTTTCTGAATTTGATGTGACATCACCCTGGGAATACCACAGCCCGCCTGCAGCTCTTACGGATATCTGATCACTATATAGGTAAGACCAGGGCTCTGCTCATCTATCTTAAATAGTAACTGTTAGGCATAAAATCCATAATCCATAATCAATTCAATATTTCCATGTATTTAATAACTAAAAAGGCTGGTAATTAGGCAATCCAAATGTTCATAACTAATCTTACTTTTTTCCCTAGAAGGATATCGTTCCCCATGTCCCCTGGATCTTATTCGTACATCAGCCACAGAAGAGAAGTTGCAGTGCATGCTTTTTTTCCTCTGCCCCTCTCTGGCCGCATCCATGGGCATCCCCCTCCTCCCCCCAGGCTCCCACAAGATGAAGCTAATCCTGATGTCATTTTCTCCCTTACTCCCCTATAGCATGCCTGCATCCCTTCTTGGTATCCCCTCTCCTCCCTAAAGAATTACAGAGCGCAGTGGGGAGGAATAAAGGCAGCACACATAGATTCACCTACTCATGGTTCTAGGCGCTGGAGTTCCCGTCTATACTCTGCACTACTGCCGGCAGTAGTGCAAAGAGTATAGACGGGAACTCCAGCGCCTGGAACCATGATGAGGTAAGTCTGTGTGTGCTGCCTTTATTCCTCCCCGCTGTGCTCTGTTATAGTGCGGAAAGGAGGGGAGATGCCGCAGGGAGAAGGTGGGATAGGGGAGTGAGGGAGGAATGTGTTTTTTTTCCCCCCTGACATTGTATGGCTATCAGTTGTTCTTTAACCACTTCAGCTCGCAGATGTTTTCAACTTTCAATTTTCCTGTCAGCACTCCTCCCATTCATTCGCCAATAACTTTAACACTACTCATTACACATAAATGATCTATATCTTGTTTTTTCTGCCACAAATAAAGCTTTTTGTGAGCGATACTTGTTTTCAGTAATTACTTTATTTTCTATGCTTTTTAAAGGCAAATACACACAACAAAATAAAAAAATACACTATTTCTACAATTCCACCCCCTATAGTTTTAAAATAAGCAATGTTACTATAAATAAAACACACCAATTTTATTTCCCCATTAGTCCCGGCCATCACCCGCGCACTCTGCAGGTACTGCTGTTTGCAAACTGGACGAGAATTCTGAACGAGAATTCTCGTCCAGTTTCCCTTTAGCTGCACCTATCTGGACAAAAATACTCATCCAGATAGGCTTAAGTGGTTGAAGTGGAACTGAAGTATCCCTAAAAAAAAAAAAGAGTTTCACTTACCTGAGGCTTCTGCCAACCCCCTGCAGCTGACATGTGCCCACGTCGTTTTAAAATAATCCTCCGTTCCCCCGCCGCAGCACTGCCAAGGTTTCTTCTGCCCTCATTTTTTAATTAACACCCCTGCATCTAAAAATACAAATGTAATGAAATGTAAAGAACACTAAAGACAAAAAAGTTAAAGTAAATCTGAGATCAAAGGGAAAAACATTATACATACCAATGGCTTCCTCCAGCCCCCTTTCAGGCTCATCGGCCCTTCTCCGTCTTCCCGGGCCACTTCGATCCGCCACAAATTCCTCTGGTAAGTCAGCAAGTTGGGGGAACTGCACATGCGCACCTAGGCCGTGCATGCTTGTGCCCCCTCGTGCTCCTGTCGCCATGAGCCTTCTAAGTCTGCTCAGTACTACTGCACAGGACACTCCTGGTGACGGGAGCGCGACAGGGGAGCGCCCGTGGCTGGACTGCACATGTGTCAACTGGCCCCAACTGGCTGAATTAGCGGGCTGCCTAGCAGATGATGTAGGCGGCCCGAGAGACCGATGAGCCTGAAGGGGATTGGAGGAAGCCCTAGGTATGTATCATTTTTTTCTCTTGATCTCAGGTATCATTTAAACTAGTTTATTCTAACATTGCTGGGCTAGCTAATAGTTTTATGGCAGTACATTGAAATTGAATTATGGAAATTGTTGTAAGCATGAGATATCAACCCTTAATGCTCGCAATTACTGTAATCAAATCAGGCCCCAGAATGCTAGTGAGCCGGTGCACTGGGATAAGTGTCCCACCACCCAGTGTACACCTTGGTATCATCCACCCTCAAAGAAAAAAAAATCATGTACGGAGTAATTATGAGTTCCAAAAAGCCAGTCCACTATGAGATGTCTTTCATCTCAGCCATAGCAAGACCTGTGAGCTTTATTTCCACAATAACTGCACAGAGATATCACCTTAATTTCCCACTCAAACCAGATTTATGAATCTACAGACTCTGTGTCCATCAAAAGGAATTCCCCCTGCAGACCAAATGTTGGAGCGCACAATCACAAGCATTAGGACAAATGCTGGGCTCACACATTTCAATAGTGATGTTTGATGATGATTTTGGTTGCAAAACTCAACTAACAATTTAGGAACAATGATTTAAATGTGATCGGTTTTGATAAATGCAGATCTAATTGAATAGAATAGATGTTGAATGCAAATACAGCAAAATGACAAAATGTGTTTGATTCGGTTAGATATGAAAAGCTCTTTGGCATGGAGGGGTTAAAAGATAAAGAAATGTTTTCTACAGTTCACTCTAATTGATTTCTCATCTCTAAGAGCTAATTATGCTGGTAGGAAATGTGCTGCTGTAACACTGAAAATCTTTTGTTAGGTTTTGATTTTTTATTATTGACTGGGTAAAGAGCTAGTTGGCGGTAATGCAATCTGACTTTAGGTGACCAGCTTTAAAGCTCTAGCTATTTTTATCACAAGAAGCTATTTTTTTCCCTTTAAACTAAGCACTAGACAGAAAATCTGCAGTGAAACTTAGCAACCAAGCTGTTTCCAAGTGCTTGTTTCCTGAGTATTTGCTATTTGCGAACTCATTTTGCTCTTTGGTACTTGCATTTGTTTTTGTGTAAGTTGGTGCTCTCAGCAATTAATGCTGTCCTTCTCTGCATGCCTTTTATTACATGCAGAAACATACAACAACAACAAATAACATTTGTAAAGCGCTTTTCTCCCGTAGGACTCAAAACGCATAAGCATGGCTCAGACCATTGTGATACAGAGGAAGAATTGTATAAGTCCGGAAATGCCAGGCTACACAGGTGGCTTTTCAGTCTGGATTTGAATAGCTCCAGGGATGGTGCTGTCTTTACTGGGTGTGGCAGGGAGTTCCAAAGAGTAGGGGCAGCATGACAGAAGGCTCTATCTCCAGATTTTGTGAGGTGCACTCTGGGAGTGACCAAGTTTATAGAACTTGCTGATCTGAGGTTGTGAGAGCTGCTCCAGAAACTTACAGGCTCATACGCGGTTCACTTTTCTCTTGAGTTTTCTCATGGCATTTTCACACTTTGTCAATAAAATGCCCTTTTAACCATCTACAAAAAGACAATACTGAAATTAATATTTATAGTACCTTTTCACCTAATTTTTGGTACTTTTTTTTTAATTGTAAAGTGCTGAGAAGTTATTTTAAAAAGAAGATGAAAAATAATCTCCTAGGAGAAAACTCAGGAGAAAAAGTGGATTGCATATAGGAAATTAAGTTTTTCTCCTGAATTTTCTCCTAGAAGATATTTTTTTATCGTCTCTTTAAAATGAGTTGTCAGCACTTCCCATTGAAAAAGCAACAAAAAGAAGGTGAAGAGGTACTTTCAAAATTATTTGGACTGTTTCCTTGCTTGCTGGTGGTTTAACCACTTGCCGACCAATGGATTTTTTTACTGATCGGTGCTGCGGGGGCTCTACAGCCCGCAGCACCGATCAGGAGTGCAGCAGGGCGATCAGACTATCCCCCTTTTTTCCCCACTAGGGGGATGTCCTGCTGGGGGGGTCTGATCGCCGCCGGCCATCTGCGTTTTGCGGGGGGGGGGGCTCCTCAAAGCCCCCCTCCGCAGCCATTTCCGCCCTCTTCCTCCTTACCTCCCTCCCTCCCTCTCTCCGTAATGCGCAGGACGGAGTTCCGTCCTGCGCATTGAAGGATAGGCTTCAGCCTATCATATGCCGGCGATCCCCGGCCAATCAGAGGCCGGGGATCGCCAATCTGCCTTACGGCGCTGCTGCGCAGCAGCGCCGTATGATGTAAACAGCGGGGATTTCTTCCCCGCCTGTTTACATTTTGCCGGAGAGCTGCGATCGGCGGCTCTCCGGCTGTTCACGGAGACACCCTCCGTGAACTGACATGGAAAGGCCGCTCAATCGAGCGGCCGTTTCCATGGTAACCCGCAGACGACCAGTTTACGCCAATCGGCGTTAGCTGGTCGTCAAGAGGTTAAAGGCATTTAATTGACAAGTGGTGAAATTTCACCTAGGAGAAAAGTCAAGAGAAAAGTGAATTGCATATGGCCCACAGCATCTACAAATCAGGGAGCCCAAAGCAAATGTTTCATTGGAACCTGGGCCTTTCAGCACAATATCCCATTCTAGCATGGATGAGTGGACAAGGCAACATACAAATTACCCACTATAAATGCCACACATGGGGTGTTTACTAAACCCACCATAATCCTCATAAGGACAAAATATATCTTTTTTAGAGCTAATAGTCAATCGAATCAGCTGAGCAACATAATTGTGTGTATGGTTATCTTTACTGCTCCCTGTTCATGGAAGGAGCCTACAACCTTGTCATTTCCTGCAGTGATGACAGTTTATATACTAAATATTTCCTTGGTCTTTTTGAGGCTGGATACTTCAAACACTAGAATGTGTTACTACTAGTGTTGGGCGAACATCTAGATGTTCGGGTTCGGGCCGAACAGGCCGAACATGGCCGCGATGTTCGGGTGTTCGACCCGAACTCCGAACATAATGGAAGTCAATGGGGACCCGAACTTTTGTGCTTTGTAAAGCCTCCTTACATGCTACATACCCCAAATTTACAGGGTATGTGCACCTTGGGAGTGGGTACAAGAGGAAAAAAATTTAGCAAAAAGAGCTTATAGTTTTTGAGAAAATCGATTTTAAAGTTTCAAAGGGAAAACTGTCTTTTAAATGCGGGAAATGTCTGTTTTCTTTGCACAGGTAACATGCTTTTTGTCGGCATGCAGTCCTAAATGTAATACATATAAGAGGTTACAGGAAAAGGGACCGGTAACGCTAACCCAGCAGCAGCACACGTGATGGAACAGGAGGAGGGCGGCGCAGGAGGAGAAGGCCACTCTTTGAGACACAACAACCCAGGCCTTGCATGAGGACAAGAAGCGTGCGGATAGCAATTTGCATTTTGTCGCCATGCAGTCATAAATGTAATACAGATGAGAGGTTCAATAAACAGGGACCGGAAACGCTAACCCATCACAGATGTTCATTGTTCATGTTACTTGGTTGGGGTCCGGGAGTGTTGCGTAGTCGTTTCCAATCCAGGATTGATTCATTTTAATTTGAGTCAGACGGTCTGCATTTTCTGTGGAGAGGCGGATACGCCGCCGATCTGTGACGATGCCTCCGGCAGCACTGAAACAGCGTTCCGACATATCGCTGGCTGCCGGGCAAGCCAGCACCTCTATTGCGTACATTGCCAGTTTGTGCCAGGTGTCTAGCTTCGATACCCAATAGTTGAAGGGTGCAGATGGATTGTTCAACACAGCTACGCCATCTGACATGTAGTCCTTGACCATCTTCTCCAGGCGATCGGTGTTGGAGGTGGATCTGCACGCTTGCTGTTCTGTGTGCTGCTGCATGGGTGTCAGAAAATTTTCCCACTCCAAGGACACTGCCGATACCATTCCCTTTTGGGCACTAGCTGCGGCTTGTGTTGTTTGCTGTCCTCCTGGTCGTCCTGGGTTTGCGGAAGTCAGTCTGTCGGCGTACAACTGGCTAGAGGGGGGGGATGTCAATCTCCTCTCTAAAGTCTCCACAAGGGCCTGACTTCCGCAAACCCAGGACGACCAGGAGGGCAGCAAACAACACAAGCCGCAGCTAGTGCCCAAAAGGGAATGGTATCGGCAGTGTCCTTGGAGTGGGAAAATTTTCTGACACCCATGCAGCAGCACACAGAACAGCAAGCGTGCAGATCCACCTCCAACACCGATCGCCTGGAGAAGATGGTCAAGGACTACATGTCAGATGGCGTAGCTGTGTTGAACAATCCATCTGCACCCTTCAACTATTGGGTATCGAAGCTAGACACCTGGCGCAAACTGGCAATGTACGCAATAGAGGTGCTGGCTTGCCCGGCAGCCAGCGATATGTCGGAACGCTGTTTCAGTGCTGCCGGAGGCATCGTCACAGATCGGCGGCGTATCCGCCTCTCCACAGAAAATGCAGACCGTCTGACTCAAATTAAAATGAATCAATCCTGGATTGGAAACGACTACGCAACACTCCCGGACCCCAACCAAGTAACATGAATAATGAACATCTGTGATGGGTTAGCGTTTCCGGTCCCTGTTTATTGAACCTCTCATCTGTATTACATTTATGACTGCATGGCGACAAAATGCAAATTGCTATCCGCACGCTTCTTGTCCTCATGCAAGGCCTGGGTTGTTGTGTCTCAAAGCGTGGCCTTCTCCTCCTGCGCCACCCTCCTCCTGTTCCATCACGTGTGCTGCTGCTGGGTTAGCGTTACCGGTCCCTTTTCCTGGAACCTCTTATATGTATTACATTTAGGACTGCATGCCGACAAAAAGCATGTTACCTGTGCAAAGAAAACAGACATTTCCCGCATTTAAAAGACAGTTTTCCCTTTGAAACTTTAAAATCGATTTTCTCAAAAACTATAAGCTCTTTTTGCTAAAAAAATTTTTCCTCTTGTACCCACTCCCAAGGTGCACATACCCTGTAAATTTGGGGTATGTAGCATATAAGGAGGCTTTACAAAGCACGAAAGTTTGGGTCCCCATTGACTTCCATTATGTTCGGAGTTCGGCCATGTTCGGCCCGAACCCGAACATCTAGATGTTCGCCCAACACTACACGTGACCCGTTCGGCCAATCACAGCAATAGCCGAACGTTCGGGTAACGTTCGGCCATGCGCTCTTAGTTCGGCCATATGGCCGAACAGTTTGGCCGAACACCATCAGGTGTTCGGCCGAACCCGAACATCACCCGAACAGGGTGATGTTCTGCAGAACCCGAACAGTGGCGAACACTGTTCGCCCAACACTAGTTACTACATATTAAATTCCAGTCAGACTTTTCTATGTCATCCTTGGCTCTGTAACTCCAGACAGCATTCAAAATTTCAATGGGGCTTCATATTTATACCACATGGAGGGATTACCTCATGTTTGTACTACAGGAATTGCCCCTTCAGTGTCATCCTGGTTTCAGGATTGCTGTACATATACAGTGGTGTGAAAAACTATTTGCCCCCTTCCTGATTTCTTATTCTTTTGCATGTTTGTCACACTTAAATGTTTCTGCTCATCAAAAAACGTTAACTATTAGTCAAAGATAACATAATTGAACACAAAATGCAGTTTTAAATGATGATTTTTATTATTTAGTGAGAAAAAAAAAAAACTCAAAACCTACATGGCCCTGTGTGAAAAAGAAATTGCCCCCTGAACCTAATAACTGGTTGGGCCACCCTTAGCAGCAATATCTGCAATCAAGCGTTTGCGATAACTTGCAACTAGTCTTTTACAGCGCTCTGAAGTAATTTTGGCCCACTCATCTTTGCAGAATTGTTGTAATTTAGCTTTATTTGAGATTTTTCTAGCATAAACCGCCTTTTTAAGGTCATGCCACAACATCTCAATAGGATTCAGGTTAGGACTTTGACTAGGCCACTCCAAAGTCTTCATTTTGTTTTTCTTCAGCCATTCAGAGGTGGATTTGCTGGTGTGTTTTGGGTCATTGTCCTGCTGCAGCACCCAAGATCGCTTCAGCTTGAGTTGACGAACAGATGGCCGGACATTCTCCTACAGGATTTTTTGGTAGACAGTAGAATTCATGGTTCCATCTATCACAGCAAGCCTTCCAGATCCTGAAGCAGCAAAACAACTCCAGACCATCACACTACTACCACCATATTTTACTGTTGGTATGATGTTCTTTTGCTGAAATGCTGTGTTACTTCAACGCCAGATGTAACGGGACACGCACCTTCCAAAAAGTTCAACTTTTGTCTCGTCGGTCCACAAGGTATTTTCCCAAAAGTCTTGGCAATCATTGAGATGTTTTTTTTAGCAAAATTGAGACGAGCCTTAATGTTCTTTTTGCTTAAAAGTGGTTTGCGCCTTGGATATCTGCCATGCAGACCGTTTTTGCCCAGTCTCTTTCTTATGGTGGAGTCGTGAACACTGACCTTAATTGAGGCAAGTGAGGCCTGCGGTTCTTTAGATGTTGTCCTGGGGTCTTTTGTGGCCTCTCGGATGAGTGTTCTCTGCGCTCTTGGGGTAATTTTGGTCGGCAGGTCACTCCTGGGAAGGTTCATCACTGTTCCATGTTTTGCCATTTGTGGATAATGGCTCTCACTGTGGTTCGCTGGAGTCCCAAAGCTTTAGAAATGGCTTTAAAACCTTTACCAGACTGATAGATCTCAATTACTTTTGTTCTCATTTGTTCCTGAATTTCTTTGGATCTTGGCATGATGTCTAGCTTTTGAGGTGCTTTTGGTCTACTTCTCTGTGTCAGATAGCTCCTATTTAAGTGATTTCTTGGCCTGGGGGTGACTACATTGACATTGACTACATTGACTACATTGAACTCAGGTGTGATAAACCACAGTTAAGTTATTTTTTAACAAGGGGGGCAATCACTTTTTCACACAGGGCCATGTAGATTTTGAGGTTTTCTTCTCACTAAATAATAAAAACCGTCATTCAAAACTGCATTTTGGGTTCAATTATGTTATCTTTGACTAATAGGTAACGGTTTTTGATGAGCAGAAACATTTAAGTGTGACAAACATGCAAAAGAATAAGAAATCAGGAAGGGGGCAAATAGTTTTTCACACCACTGTACATCAACTATCTCTATGCTTTATGAATGCCACACCATAATTGGGCCTGTGAGATCAATAATGGGATGGTTTCGGTCATTTAATAGGCTATAACATTTCTGCCCCAACAGCCCTAAAACCCAACCTTTGGGTGGTTTCCTGGCACAACACCACCAAACAAAATAGTTATATCTGTCCTCCCAAAATACAGGCTATGTCCAACTGCATCAAGCACTAAAATGTCATACAGTGACAGCTAAATATCTATTTTGTAGAGAAAAAGAAAAGCAATGTCTAACCAAGTATTGACTAATCCTGACAAAAAACTCAACCATTGACATCAGAGATGACCGACTACTAACAAGGTGCAAACATCTTTACCAAGCTCAACTTGCATGGAGCCTACAATTAATTTGCACCCTCTTTAAATCTCAGCCAGTTTATGACACATTTCTTTGTCTTTTTTAAATTGGGCAATTAACATCAAACAAAGTATGGCAGCATTTGGCTTTATAGGTTTATTATGCAGTTGCTTAACTGTTGCATTAGAGGATTGTATTGGTAGAGAGCGAAACGACTTTGCTCCTTGACTACAAAAGCCTTCCAGCATATGCTGTTTTATCATTCTCTTTGTGCTGTGTTTATGGTTAATGCATACTAACATTTGCTTTGTCTTCCCAACTTTTCAAGATTAATCAGATTTCCAAGGGTATATATTGGTCTGCAGAATTTCTCAAACTCTTTCAGTGAGTCTCTATGATAGGAAGACATAATTCTCTGTGAATATTAACTAGAAATACCCTCTGCAGCAAATGTTTGTTGCAAGGGCAATGCTATTTAATATTTAGCATTCATGAGGACTTTTGTCAGAGGTCTCTATTCTAACAAAATATGAAAATAAATTATCTAAACCTTTTTTGTATTTTCAACACTTTCTGCACTGTAATTATCTTTGCAATTAATTACTGCCAACACCTGGATGTCTATCTGCTGCTCTTTCATCTGATAGCATCAAATACATTAACCACTTCAGCATCAGAGCAATTTTATCCGCCCATTCATTTCTCATTAACTTACATAGATGAATATCTAATATCTTGGAGGTGAAGTGGTAATGACGAAAACCTGATTGAATCTTAGATTAAAAGGTTACTCCACTTTAGTACAAAAATTAATATCATTGCTAAACAAGTTATTTTAAAACTAATCGTTTGTAAATATCTTCCGATTTCTGTCTTTAGCTGGCTGCCATAACATTTTTCGGAAACATGTTGGAACCATGGCAACCCTCTACGATTTGATATTGAAGACATCCACAAATCTATCTTCTCTGTCTGTCTTATTACATAGATATATAGTTAGTTTGGTGGAAAAAATAAAACACTTTCCTGAACCCGCACATATCCCAGTTGATCCAGAGGAAGGTGTAAACCTTACAAGGCTTGGGCCAATAATCCTTAAAGAGACTCCGTAACAAAAATTGCATCCTGTTTTTTATCATCCTACAAGTTCCAAAAGCTATTCTAATGTGTTCTGGCTTACTGCAGCACGTTCTACTATCACCATCTCTGTAATAAATTAACTTATCTCTCTCTTGTCAGACTTGTCAGCCTGTGTCTGGAAGGCTGCCAAGTTCTTCAGTGTTGTGGTTCTGTGATGCATCTCCCCGCTCCAGGCCCCTCTCTGCACACTGCCTGTGTATTATTTAGATAAGGACAGCTTCTGTCTTCTCTCTTATCTTTTACAAGCTGGATAAATCCTTCTCTGAGCTGGCTGGGCTTTCACATACTGAGGAATTACATACAGGCAGAGCTGTCTGCACTCTGCAGGAAGAAACAGACTGACACTTCAGTGGAAGATAGCTGCAGGGGGAAAGAAACACACAAATGATCTCTTGAAATTCAAAAGGAAGGGTGTATACAGCCTGCTTGTGTATGAATGTATTTTCTATGTGTGGACAAACTGTACATCAACCTACTTCCTGTTTTGGTGGCCATTTTGTTTGTTTATAAACAAACTTTTTAAAACTGTTTTTAACCACTTTTAATGCGGCGAGGAGCGGCGAAATTGTGACAGAGGGTAATAGGAGACGTCCCCTAACGCATTGGTATGTTTACTTTTGTGCGATTTTTAACAATACAGATTCTCTTTAAAAGGGGAAAGCTCCTTCCCGACTCCCGATGGCACTCAGATAAATCCTGGTTCAATACTCCCGGGAATGACCTAGTAATTATAGCCGTGGATGCCCTTCAATGCTATAGTCGGATTTGACATTGTGATGGTTTAGAGGCTGTGGAATAATTCCTTCCCGTTACAGGAGAATAGGGAAGAGAATCGGTTAATCCTGTCTGGCCTGGAGCTGGTACTGACCTGCAATGCCTATATTGTAATACGGGCGCTTTTACACGTTATGTTGCGTGTGACGTGGATGGAATGCGGAAGTATCCGGATTGATTGGAGTGCGTTCCAGCCTATTCCTTTTGCAGCCGTTGTGCTATTCTTCCAGTGACTGTACACTGGTGTCCTCCCACCTTCCAGTTCCATGGGCCCTCACCTCTCTCT
Organism: Hyperolius riggenbachi; assembly: GCF_040937935.1. Lineage (NCBI taxonomy): Eukaryota > Metazoa > Chordata > Amphibia > Anura > Hyperoliidae > Hyperolius > Hyperolius riggenbachi. The sequence continues at coordinate 270,712,732 of NC_090646.1, read as the reverse complement.
GGTGGTAAGTGGGCCATTGTTAGTCCTGTTACGTGTTTTTTGATGGACTTTCTTGAGTTAATTGGAAGGTGGGTGGTTACAGGATGGGATTGCCCTCACTCAGGTATATAAGCAGACAGGAAGCTCGGGTTGATATACAGTCTTGAAAAAACCCTCTGGGCGAAACAATCGTCGACCTTCCTCCTCACCTTCAATCTCCTGTCAAGTGCCTGATAAGTATCATGTTTTTTTTTCATACTTCACTGTTGATTGCTTAGAGCATTTTTTAAGAAGACTTATTAAAGAGATGAAGTTTAATTGACCTGTGCTCCTCGAGTTTCTATGCCTTTTTGCAATACAATGCTAGGAAAGCATTCAAGTCCTCTTTAAATGGAGATATAGAGTTTTCCATAACTTTGCCCTGAGCTAAGATATTCCACATTTTAACCACTCTTACTGTAAAGACCCCTTTCTAAATAAATGGCAAAAACGTTTTTCCTCCATACGCAGATCATGTCCCCTTGTCCGTTGTACAACCCTAGGGACAAAAAGCGCCTCTGCCAAGCTTTTGCATTGCCCTCTGATGTAATAATATATGTTAATTAGGTCACCTTTTTTCCACATTAACCACTTGAAGACCGCAGTGTTATAAACCCCCCTAAAGACCAGGCCTTTTTATTGTTAACTGGCCACTGCAGCTTTAAGGCCAAGCTGCAGGGCCGCACATCACAGCACACAAGTGATTTCCCCCCCCCCCCTTTTCTCCCCACCAACAGAGCTCTCTGGTGGGGTCTGATCACCCCAAGTTGTTTTTTTTTATTTTTTTTTTATATAAATATTTATTTTATTTATTTTTAATAAATTTTGCTTTTTTTTTTTTACTTGGGCTCCCCTGCTCCCTCCCTCCCACCGCCAGCCAAGCAGGGTGATCAGCTGTCATAGGCTTCAGCCTATAACAGCCGATTACTCCCCAGTCTCAGGAGGGGACAGCCGTGTCACGTCCGATCGCAGCGCTGTACATGTAAATAGACGGCGATCACGCAGTCTAATGCTGCATACACACTTGAGATAAAAGTCTCTGGAAAAGGCAAGATCACAGACCAATTATACCCCATTCCATGTAGTATGAGAGCCATACTCTACACAGTCTATTCTATGGAGCTGAACTCCCCATCAGAAAAAAATCTTTGCAAGATGCTGCACACACAGATGCTGTACAGACACAAAAGATCAGTATCTGCAAAAGATCTCTTCCTGCAATAGATCCATTCCTTCAAAATGCATGCATAGTCTATGAGATCTGCAGATCATCATACACACCTTGTTTAGCAGGCAATCATCTGCATATCATCTGCAGATCAGATCCACCAGGATGGATTTTCAGATCTGCAGATGATTGCCAGATATGCAGATGATTGCCTGTTAAACAAGGTGTGTATGAGGATCTGCAGATCTCATAGACTATGCATGCATTTTGCAGGAATGGATCTATTGCAGGAAGAGATCTTTTGCAGATAATGATCTTTTGAATGTGTAAGGGCATCTTTGTGTGCAGCATCTTGCAAAGATTTTATCTGATGGGGAGTGCAGCTCCATAGAATAGACTGTGTAGAGTATGGCTCTCATACTACATGGAATGGGGTAAAATTGGTCTGTGATCTTGCCTTTTCCAGAGACTTTTATCTCAAGTGTGTATGCAGCATAACAGTCTCCCGAGCGGCGATTGCCGTTTAGAGACTGAAGAGGGGGCGGAGCTCCACCCCCACCTCCCCCCCTCCCAAGCAGGAGATGCGCACGCAGCCTCACACATAAATCCTCTATTTCCATCAGAATTTAGGAGTCAAGGTTTACGTTAGTAACAAGATGGAGCAGCATACCTAATAGGTGGGTATTCATCTGGGCTCGGACGGGAAATGTTGGAGATCCCATAGAGATAGGGTAACGTTGATACATATATTCTGGGAATGTCAGAATATTAGATCATTCTGGTACAAAGTAAAAAATATATAGAAAAACTGCTGACGGGTATTGATCTGTCAGAGGACCCAAGCTTTTACCTCTTAAATCCTAATTCCTGGAGTATTTAGAACTATAAAAAAAAATTAAATTTATTACGCGTTGCACCACCAACACGTAAAAATGTATGTGTGAATGTTTCTGTACCAGCGGGAATGTGTAAAAATGTATGCAATGTGGCCTGCCGACGTCGGCAAAAACTAAACTAGCTGGGGTCGGGGGACTGGAGCAGCAGTGAGTGACTACGAGGGCACAGGGTGGCTGCATGGGGCTGGTAGAAGCCTCAGGTAAGTGAAACTCATTTTTTTTGCCCGATTATAATAAGTTAAAACATTTGATAAATGCAGCCAGAGTACAGTACTTATCGGTAGACATTGGAAATCTACACAAGAAACAACAATGCAAGTGGTTCAGGGAGATTGATTTTATATTCTTGCATAGGAAGCAGCTGATACAATATAGTAGGGGAGGAGAAAATCAGTTAGCACTTACTTGGGGGGGGTGAGGGGGGTTGGGCGGGTGGAGTTAATTCACTGAACCTGGAGATTATAGGACCATCTTAGGTAAAGGGTAATACTAGAATCAGACCAGGGCTGGAGGAAGCCCCTAGGTATGTAAAAATAATTATTTTTCGGTTTCTTGTTTAATTATACATTTACTTACCTCACCATCAGTTCCTCTCAGAAGCTCCCCATTTTCTTCTTCCAGTGATTCCTTCCAGTTCTGACAACATTTTGTCAGAACTGAAATATACCAGTTACTGTCAGTTATATATCAGCAGCTGTCAGTTACAACTGAATGTACAAGGTAATGTCCATGTTTCCCTATATCTCAAGTGGGTGATATTACAGTTTAACAGTGTGCTGACCAGGAACATGTTATGGGGTAGTGGCCATTTTCAAAATGGAGGACGGAGAATTCCATTGATCACAGTGGACAAACGGGATGCAGGAGAGGAGAAAGTGATTGATTAGTAGACTACATGGGAGGTAAGTATGACCTGTTTATGTTTATTTTGACTTTTCATTTTCAGTGCAGGTTCTCTTTAATGTGACCTTCATTGTCATGAGAAACTGTGACAAGCTCATAAGCATGTCACCCACAAAATACTTAGTTTGTCATATAATCCTAGTATTTGGAGTTATTCTGTAGTGTGTGAGAAAATATATTTTGATCTTCCTACCTTCCACGAACTATAATTTTGCATTATGTAAGCTCATCTCAAACTTAGCAGACCAGGGTAAAATGGAGACTGGTTTCTGCATTATCTTTCATTTATACATATTAGATTTGTAAATGTTATTTTAATAAAATGCTTGTAAGATTAAAGCTTTAATGTATAAAAAGAGTTTGCTACAAAAATATGCAGTCTCTCACTTAATATTTTGTTCACTTATAGCACAAACTGCCAAATGTGTTTACACAGTGCCCTCTTCAGGAGAAACAGAAAAAACTACATTGGGAAACAGACTGCAAACATAAATAAGATATCTGTAGCTGTTTTAGTGCAATTGTACCTGGGGAAAAAAAAAACATTAAGAACTGATAATACTCATTTTGCAATTGCTATAGGATTAGCCTTCTGGAGACATCAGATCATCTGAATTAGCAATGCAGGGAGATAACTTAAAGGGGCTTTATAGTGAACTGACCTCTACTGTGTAAGTAACTTGAATTCCGATGTCTTGCTCACAGTTTTTGTTAGTCCTCTTTTACACAGGCAACTGACAGGCTGTGAATTCACCGCCTATTAAAACAATATGCTTTTGTCACCATGTCCATACCCTTTACATAATACAATTATGAATTAACTTTCCCCTTTAACCTTTTCCTCTAACGTTTACCATTAAAGTGGACTTGAACTCTTGCTCAGGACAGAAGTAAAACTGAGAGAAATGCACCCTGTAAGTATTTAGAGAGTTTAGCCTGTTTAATCCCCCCAACTAATTTGTGTCTAATCACAAATTGTACGTTAATCTCTCCCCTGTGTCACATGACTGCCTATGGCAGATAAGCCCATTTGAAAGCACAGGCTGTTAACAACATGTCGGCTTCCATGAATCAGGAAGTAGAAACGGTACAGATTTATTTTAGGATTTGTATCAGCTGTAACAAAGAATTTTCTTTTTTGTTTAAAGGGACCCTGAGCTGTGTAATAAAATAGAAAATGAGACTTACCTGGGGCTTCCCCCAGCCCACCGTAGCCCGCCAGGTCCCCAGCATCCTCCAGAAACAGCTGATCTGCATATGCTTGTTCAGGGTCTATGGCTAAAAGTATTCAAGGCAGAGGATGGTAGCCTCCATATCCCTCTTGCTTCAGTTGTCTTTTAACCACTTGAGGACCCACCCTTTACCCCCCCTTAAGGACCAGCGCTGTTTTAGCTGATCTGTGCTGGGTGGGCTCTACAGCCCCCAGCACAGATCAGGGTGCAGGCAGAGCGACCAGATCGCCCCCCTTTTTTCCCCACTAGGGGGATGATGTGCTGGGGGGGTCTGATCGCTCCTGCCTGCCTGGGTATTGCGGGGAGGGGGCACCTCAAAGCCCCCTCCGCGGCGAAATTCCCCCCCTCCCTCCCTTCCCCGGAGATCGGAGGCTGCACAGGAACAGATCTGTCCTGTGCAGCCTCTAACAGGCTCCTGCCTGTCATGTGACAGCGATCCCTGGCCGCTGATTGGCCGGGGATCGCTGATCTGGTACAACGCTGCTACTGTTAGCAGCGTTGTACGGATGTAAACAAAGCGGATTATTTCCGCTTGTGTTTACATTTAGCCTGCGAGCCGCGATCGGCGGCCCGCAGGCTATTCACGGAGCCCCCCGCCGTGAATTGACAGTTAATTAGCTTGCAGCCGGCGACACAGAACTGCGTCGCTGGTCCTGCAGCTGCCACTTTGCCGACGCGCGGTATGAGTGCGCGGTCGGCAAGTGGTTAATCCTGGGTATTGTGAAATGAGTATGCATTTTACTTTCACTTTATGAATGACCACAGGCATCTCGCTGATGCTGGTGATCATTTGTTACTTTGATTTGATTTGAGAACATATTTTCCCATTCACCAATCACAGTACTTCCTGGGGGTTCGCGGCTTGGCTTCTGATTGGAGGAAGCTAGAGCGCCAACAAACATAACAAACATTATGGGGATAGTGTCGGGCCGGCGGATGCGGCGTCACAAGGCTGATTCCTGATCATTTTCAGCATGAAATTGATCAGGAATCAGCCTGCGGTGTATGTGCAGCCAACAGATCTCTCTCTAATCAGTTTCGATTAGAGAGAGGTTTGTCTCTTGGTCGAATCTGCCAATCATCGCTAGATGTATGGCTACCTTTATTGTGATGTGAGTTCTTGTTAATTTAGTAACAAAAGAGAGGTAATTACCTTTTGAACTATTCAGCACAATCTTGTTATTAGCAGCCCCCCCCCCCCCCCCCTTTCCAAGCTATTTCCACTATAGCAGACCTTTCCAGGAGGTAATAATTGTTACAAGTCAAAAACAAGGCAAATAGATTATAACTCCATATACTGTACCAGGAAACTTTTCTTTATATTCCTGGTTTTTACAAATCTACTTTTGAATTGAAAATGATTGCCTTATGTGGTTTTAATGGACCTCATATGTATATTTTACATGGGGGGGCTGAACTGTGTGCTTGTTGGGCAGTTCAGTTTCTGATCCACCAGTCACCAAGTGCCTTCTAAGTACAATTTAATGGAGTCCAATGGCAGCATTTGGGTTAACCATAAAGGTCACTAGTGTTACGTGTGATACTGGGAAACGTCTGAACATACTGAATTGTATGTCTCTATGGTTTTACTTGAATGATGCATTAGGTCTCTCGCTTGCAAAATCTTTTGAATTGCTCATATTTTGAGCAACCAAATACTTCTTCCATGATGATGGCTTTAAAGGGAAGGTTCAAGCAAAATAAAAAAAAATGAGTTTCACTTACCTGGGGCTTCTACCAGCCCCATGCAGCCATCCTGTGCCCTCGTAGTCACTCACTGCTGCTCCAGTCCCCCGCTGGCAGCTTGCCGACCTCGGAGGTCAGCTGGACGCATTGCGTACATTTTTACGCTTTCCCGCTAGTGCAGGAACATTAACACATACATTTTTACGCGTTACTGGTTCAATGCGTACATTTGTGTATGGTAACATATACCATATAGCAGCATAGAGGGTGCTAATGTGTCTGGGAACGCGAAGAATCACTCGCGTCCACAGCCTGTCAGCTCCTGTCACCGAAACAGGAAGTGGCTGCCGGCGGGGCCAGGAGGATCGGAGGGAGACGGCGAGGGCACCGGACAGCTGCAGGAGGCTATTGGAAGCCCTAGGTGAGTAAAACTCATTTTTTTGTTTGACTTAAGTGTCCCTTTAAGTAATGACAAAGCTTTATTTTATATATTTATATGTGAGTGAGCAAAGTGTCTAGTGAGACACAGGAGGAAACATGGGGGGGAGACCAGAAGACACATGGGGGAGACATGAGGACACATGGGAGAGACAGGAGGACACATGGGGGTGACATAAGGGAGACATGAGGGTACATGGGGAAGACATCAGACACATCGGGCAGACATAAGGACAGAGGAGACATGGGGACGACATAGGACACATGGGGGACACAGGAGGACACCATTTGGGGGAGGACATGTACAAGACGAAATATGGACTAACTAGGTTTAGTTCATATTTTTTTTCCCCTGGTTTTTGCCGTCTAAACCTAGGTGCGTCTTATATTCCGGTATGAAATTACAGTAGCAATCAGGATAAGATGTGATGGACCAGATCTTGTTTGATGTGCAAGATTGGAATCTACCTGTACCATCCAGCAGAACAGAATAGCACTGACATCTAGTGGACTTGTAAGTGAAAACGCCACATTTTTTTCTCCTTTTCACTTAGCATGTAGCGTCAGTCATTCTCACACAGTTTGATGAAAATCAATGTCAGAAGGTCTCAAGATAGTCTAAAAATAATTTTGCTTTTATGCTTATTAATTTGTTGGCATGGTGCATACATATACTATTGATAATTAATAATATATAATTAGTAAATTGTATCTATACGTACATCACAGGCTACTCTCTGTGTGGTGCACAATTTTGGTGGTCTTATGGCCCGTACTCACGGGCTGCAGAAGTGGCCTGTCGCCAGCACACGTGAACGTGTGGGCGACAGGCCGGCGACAGCTCCTCGCCAGGTCCCTCCGCGTACACACGCGGAAGAGGGACCAGCGGCGAGACGGAAGCTGTCGCCGACGTTCCTCCTCCCCCCGCCGGAAGCTCCATTTACCACAGTGGAGGTTGCTGTCGCTAGTCCGCGTACTCACGCGGACTAGCGACAGTTGCGGGGGAGGTGCGGCGGCGACTGTCGCCATGCGATTGAAACTTTCAATCGCATGGCGACATGAGCGACGGGCGACAGTTCGGGGTGCGCGCGCGTGCGACGGCCCATACTCACGGGCGACCTGTCGCCGCAACACGCGCGCGCCGCGTGTTGAGGCGACAAAAGTCCCTCGTGAGTATGGGCCATTAGTAAAAAAAAATTTTATTTGGAAGATAAGATTGTCATTCAGGAAAACAGGCCAGTGTTTGTTTTACATTTGTCTACACTGTGCATTTTGTCCATTAAAATGTATAATAAAATGTAATTGGTTTCATCCGAGGGGCTTTTTTCTATAGCTGGCATAAAATACTCAGTTTGTGACAATTTGTTAGTTTGAATCCACTCCTAATGATAAGGAAAAAGAAAAACACATTTAGGCCTCGTTCACATCAGGGCCTGTGCGATCAGCAAGGTATTGATTTTTCCATGTAACTAAATGTAGCTGGTTCACATCTATGTGCTGCGCTGAGCAGCGTTACAAAAACGTAGTGTTGCATGCATTTCTGTGCGCTGAGCTGTAAAGCGCACAGCAATGCAAGTGAATGGGTCCGCTTTTTTAGCGCATAGAAGAGCGTACAAGCACATAGAAGCGCATGCGTTTTTTACCCCTAATTGGAGAAAAAAATACATTTACATACAAAAACAAAGTTTTATTGACAACTGCTGCTGCTACAGTAAGCAAAACGTGCTTTAAAGAAGCGCAGCGCAATGCACAGAACCGCGCACTAAAGCGCGCGCATTTTTTACCACGCGCTTTAACACGTTTTTCAGCGCAGCAGATGTGAACGAGGCCTTAGCGGTTCCCAATAAATACTTAAAAAGTTAAAGGGGAACTGAAGTGAGAGTGATATGGTGGCTGCAATATTTATCTCCTTTTAAACAATACCAGTTGCCCGGCTGTCCTGCTGATCTATTTAGCTACTATAGTGTCCGAATCACACCAGAAACAAGCATGCAGCTAATCTTGTCAAATTTTACAATAATGTCAGAAACACCCGATCTGCTGCATGCTTGTTCAGGGGCTATGGCTGAAAGTATTAGAGGCAGATGATCAGCAGGATAGCCAGGCAACTGGTATTTCTTAAAAGTAAGTAAATATGGCAGCCTCCACATCTCTCTCACTTCAGTTGCCCTTTAAATAGTAGCATAAAAATGGAAGGCAAGTTTTCGGCCTCCCTCCCATTGAGGGCTGGCGCACACCAGAGCGGATCTGGAGCGTTTTTAAAAACGCTAGCGGTTTGAAAACTGCTTGGGTAATGTATTTCAATGGGCTGGTGCATACCAGAGCGGTACGTTTTTTCCACAAACACAAACTCGGGGGCTGACTCAAAATATAGGAAAGTGGAAAACCGCTCTGAAAAACGCTAGATCAGAGCAGTTTTCCAGGCGTTTTTGTTACAGAAGCTGTTCATTAACAGCTTTACTGTAACAATATATGAAATCTGTTACACAAAAACGCTCCAAAAACACTAGGCATGTTTAGAAAATCTCTCTAAACATGCCTAGAATCGCTCTGAAAATCTGCTTCAAAAACCTCTAGCGTTCTGCAGATCTGCTAGAGGTTTTTGGTGTGCACTGGCCCAAAGTCTTTACTGACTTCCTCAGATCAATAACATTGCCTTTCAGTCCGTAGGTTTTAAAAGCACTAGCTGAAAAGCACTGTTCATGACATGAGGGAGTCAGGTAAAACTGAAGTAACACATTGGCTCCTATCCAATTCACTTTTTCTCCTAAAGTTTTCTCCTACAGTATGTGACATTTTCACATAAATAAAATACTTTTTATGCCACTATCAAGCAAGAAAATACTCAGAATAGTTTTGACAATATTTTTTCACTGAATAAGGGTTTGTTTACACTACAAGAGCTTTTTAAGTGCTAGTGATTTTGAAAAGCTCTTGCATCACATCACTACAGTGAGAGCACACACATAGGATTACATTAGCAAGAGCTTTTAAAATCACAAAGCGCTTAGAAAAGCTCTTGTAGTGTGAACAAGCCCTGTATGGTAATTTTGGTGGATGCCTGGTGTAACGTCATAGTGAGGTAGGCCAAGACTTACCGTATATAATCTGGTATAAGCCGACCAGAGTATAAAACAACCCCCCTATGTACAACATGCTGTATAGCACTTGACGATGTTGCATTTTTTGACCTGAAGAAAAGTGTACCTCTGTTTCTGTATTTCTGCAAAGTAATCTTGAAAGATTAAGAATTACACACTGTCATACTGCAGTTCAGGAACTTTATGAGCAGCTATCAACACTTTGATCTTATCACGATAGTTCAATAGCTTGGCAGTTATAGGACGCGGAGGTGCACCAGGAATAGAAGGACCACCTGTGACTCTGTGAGCTTATCCAATACAAAACGCATGCGACATGTGTAAATCAGGCAAAGAGTCTTTCAGCCATTTTTCCAGAAATACTTCAAGCTGGGTACCCTTTGACTTCTCAGGGATACCAATATAATGTGAATGCCTCAAACTTTCCTCAGCTGCTCCCCACTCTCTTCTCACATGCCCGGTTTCTGTCCCTCAGATTAGCAAGATCCTGTTTCACAGTTGGTATAGTGTCCAGCCGAGCAATAAGTGACACATGCAGCCCTCTAATGGCCTCCATGTGTTCAGCTCTGGTGGGCTCAGTTTCCTCCATGTCACTACCCACAGCCTGTGCCTGCTCCCTGGGTTGATCCTCCCACCTCCTGCCTGCAGATTTGTCTTGCTTGGGTCTCTGGGGCAGGGATTTGCCAGCCTTACCAGCCTTGGTACCGCCATCCACCTCCTCCAGATTCTCCTTCGCTGTCTCTTCCACCTTAGCTGCATGGCCACAGTCAGCGCCATCTTAGGTGCAGCTAGGTGTGAACCGCGCTAGATTTTCAGCCAGGCCATCCTTCTTGGCTGGGCCATACTTCGTCATGATTCCGGCCAATAACGAATCCTCCGTGGCCAGGGACCCTCGGGCAGTGAACCAAAGTAGAGCTGCCTATAGTGATGGGATGTGACAGGATCATGCTTGGACCAGAGAGAGAAGAGGAAAGCACAACCTCACTTCATGCGTGCTAGCCACGCCACGCCACGCATGCCTTGGGTTCACTAGAAGTGTTTTTTTTTTCAATTTTGCTAGTATTTACAGAGTGTCTCCTAGTGATTTATACTAATGAAAACTTCAAGGCGTTTAATAAGTGATTTGTTACTAAAAATCCTTCTGAAGTAATCTCACAATTCAGTACAGTACAGTGCTTTTCTAGAAATACAATACAGATAATACAAGGTTGGTTGGTAAAATCATTTGGATCTGAGCAAATATGCCTGATTCTCTTAACCTTTTGGGGACCGCTGATGGTAAATCATACGTCGCACTTGTGGCTGTCTAAGTCTGATGCGGTGTAGGATCTACGCCACCGGCAGTTTTCACTCCCGAATCGATCGTGCGTACCCGCGAGGGGAGATTAAGTTGTCATATGACAGCTGACATCTCCCTTCAGTGATCAGGAGCCATCAAGATTGGCTCCTGATAATGTGATCACTACGATCGCCGGCGGATCGTAGTGATCACTTATAGAGCAGTGGTGGTGGGAGGGGGGGGGGGGGGGAAAGCATCCACTCATCTTCCCGACATTCCCCTGGTGATTGTTTTTCCCCTCCGCTCTGGCCGCAATCTCTGCTCGCTCTGTCGTAAGTGTCAGGTCCCGGCTTGATGACATCATCAAGCCGCGACCCTGAACTTAATGGCAGGGCGAGCGACGATGCTGGCAAGAGCATAGGTGGCTAGAGCTGCTCATTGCTGGAAACTGGGAGGTGAGTAAAGGCTGCAGGCATTTCGGGTGACACTGGCCTACACTGCGGATACCATGCCCAGCTAGCTATACTGGAGATCCGGCTGCCTGACCCTCCCAAACGCACCCCCCCCCAGCATGTAAAATGGCCTTGTCCTTGAGGGGGTTAGGCAGCCGGTCCCCAAAGGGTTAAACTGCCCATACAGCACATTTTTAAACCAGTGTCTATAGTGTGAGCTCCTACAGTCCAGTTAACTTACTGTTTTGTTGTTAAGGTTTTTTTTTGTATATGTCTTATCGGCACCAAAAAAAATAAAAATAAAAAATAAATGTAAGAAATTTATAGTGGCCTCATGTACAGTATATTACCTGTGGGCATGAGGACTAAAGGCCTGGCAGGAATATGGACTTGATACCTCGTGCGACATTGCAGGGCCAACAATCTACAGATGTATTGCTAGCCTGTAGGCTAATGACATGTTCTGCTGCTATGTGGAGGGGTGAAGGGCCAACAGAGCGGAGTGGGAGTGACGTCACACTGCAGGCAGGGTGAGTAAGAACAACAATGCTCTTGGCAGGAGTTTAGCTAAATCAGTCCTCCAGGCTAATCACTGGCAGAGGCATCAGGGGCCGCTGTACACGCACTAGATTATCAGCAAAGGCTTATTTCATCTAGTTTGTGCCATTTACATTCAAATATTGCATATATTTCACAACTAGATCATGAAGGCCACACCACACCATATGCATAAAATATCACCCATAAACTGGCAATGGAGGACAAGTTTCATGATTTATAGGTTCCTTTAACCAACCCAGTTATAGACTGTGGTTCATTTGAGTATCCTCCAGTACTTACTGATACATTTAATAATCCACAACATATCCCTAGACTGTAATCTTTTCTCTGTTGATCACTGCCCTGACCCAGTTTAATTTTGTTTTACTTTTCCCCCAGACCTGTTCATACTCTAAAGTGTTTTACTACAATACTAAAACTTATGTTAACTCTTTATGATCCCACCCCATTAAATAAAGGCGATGAAAGTACAACAAGTCAACATCAAAACAAACGATATCAGTGTCAGACCTAGCTACAATGAAAAATCACATACTTCTTACACTTCTTACTACAGAATGACTCAGTCCTGCAGTCCAGATTTGTGACCCACTGAAAAGATCGGGCACATTATCAAACAAAAAGAATATTCTAAACTGTGGAATCACTGAAAACACATTAAAATTGGATATTTTACTTTCAAATTATAGGGAAAAGTGTGTTGCTAAAAGAAGCACAGCAGCAGAAGTAAACACGTTCCAAGTTTCCAACATTTTGGAAAAATGTTGCTGTTACTATTTTTAGTTAACTATAGGGTTTACATACTTTTCCATTCTCCTTCTGTTTTTATTACATTTTACACAGCATTATTATTATTATTACTAGCCTACCTAAGCCCGTTTAAAAACAGGCTTTAGGTAGTGATAACGCCGCCACCGCCGCTGCAGGTTAGTGCACATGCGTACACCCGCCACTCCTGTGCGCGCATGCACCCGTCTGCTTGCGCACCCGTCTGCCCGCCCAGCTCACTGCCCCGTCCTCCAGTCACAACTGATGTCCGGGTCCGTGCTGCGCACATGCGCAGTAGCAAAAAGCACGGACCCAGCTACACAGGGACAGTGTAACGCAGGGACACAGAAGTTTTATTACAGAGGATTATTATTATTTAGTACCGACATCTTCCACAGAACTTTACAGAGTATATATAGTATTGTCACTTACTCTCCCTCAGAGGAGTTTACAATCTTATGCTAAGTACACAGAATGCAATTTTCTGACAGATTTACAGTCAGATCGACTATTTCCAACATGTCCGATCTGATTTCCAATCGATTTTCCAAAAGATTTTCCATAGAAGTGAACGGAAAATCTATTCGAAAATTGATTGCATAGTGTGTACCTAGCATTAGGGTCAATTTAGAGGTAAGCATATTAACTTATCTGTATGTTTTTGGAATGTGGGAGGAAACCGGATTGCCCCGAGGAAACCCACGCAGACACGGGGAGAACATACAAACTCTGTGCAGATAGTGCCCTGGCTGGGATTAGAACTGGGGACCCAGCGCTGAAAGGTAAGAGAGTGCTATTCACTACCCGCACATCAAAACTGTTTGGAAGTGGGGTCATACAAATGAGTGTATGCCATGAAAAATGTCCCATAAAATTAAGGAAAATGTCTTACTGGACTGATATGTTGGAGTTCTGCCTATAGATGCAAATTATTAAATCTTTCATAAAATATCTACAATAGTAATAATAATTTCCAGTGGTTGAAATACGGAACGGATGGTGCACGTCACCAGCTAGCATTCTTATAATAAACGTACATCCTGTAGCAATGAGTATGAGCAGAGATATGGGTTTATAATTATAAATCTTGTGACCATTCTGAGCATTAATAATGATCTCTGATAGCCATGCTAGACTGAAATTAGCTGAAAGTATTGATTTTTAAACCAAAACGGTTTTAAAACACGGTTGCAGAAATATTTTGTTATAGAGAACCATACTAATAAATGTAAAATTATATATAATTACTAGTGACCTTAGCCCATTTAAAAACGGGCTAGGTCTGTCTCCGTGCGCATGCGCGCTCCCGCCCTTCGTGCGAGCGAGCACCCGCTGCACGCCCCCGCGAGCACCCGCCTGCCTGGCTGCATCCCTCTTGTCCTCCCTGTGTGAGGCTAGGTCCGTGCTGCGCACATGCGCAGCAGCAAAAAGCACGGACCAAGCTACACTGAGACAGCAGGGACAGTTGCCTATTATTATAGAGGATAGTTGTAATCAATCAGAAAAAAAATCAATACAAATTTATAGTTGTAAAAACTCATAAAAACCTATAAAACTTCATGCACATGGAACTGCTCTTGAACTTCCGAGGCCAAAAAGAAAAAAAATCAATCTGTAACTTTATAATTTCAGAATCCATGGAGGACGCCATCCGCGCCCTCCACTCTGTTCTGCCTGCAATCAATTCTTTTTAATGCCCTCAGGTCGGGTCCCGACCCCACCGCACAGGTCGCTTCTTGCTTCCACACAAAAGATGGCCGCCGAGCTGAGCCTCGGCTGCGCTGTACGCATGGCCGCGAGTGTGATTGCGCAGCCCTCCTCCAGCCGCGTACTGGGTCCCGGCATTCTCCTGAGCGTACGTCGGGCGCGCTCACATCACGTGATGTGAGCGCACCCGACGTACGCTCAGGAGGATGTGGGAACCAGTACGCGGCAGGAGGAGGCCTAAGGGCTGCGTAGTCGCACTCGCGGTCATGCGTACTGCGCAGCCGCGGCTCAGCTCGGCGGCCATCTTTTGTGTGGAAGCAAGAAGCGACCCGTGCGGTGGGGTCGAGACCCGACCTGGGGGCACTAAAAAGAATTGATTGCCGGCGGAACGGAGCGGAGGGCGCGGATGGCGTCCTCCATGGATTCTGAAATGAAGTTACAGATTGATTTTTGGCTTTTTGGCCTCGGAAGTCCTTTAAGCATTAGAAGTAAATTAATTCAAACTATAATAATTCAACTATATAACAATAATATAAAACATGAATAATTAATAGAGGAATAATATAGACAATGAATAATTCATAGTGCTGGAGGGAATCTTAATTTTCAGAGCAGGAAGCTTCAATGCATTCAATTGTTGGAAAAACTCTATTACATTTTAGTCAAAATATTCTTTCTGAGGGATTACTGGAGCATAACCTTCCACTGATATGTTTTATATCTGAATATTAGAGTATCTGCATTAGGCATATAAAATAGCCGTATGAACAATTGGGTGATATATATATATATTATATATATATTATATATGAAGGTTGAGTGCCTCTTGACGAAGCATACTCACCACATGCTGTTAAAGGCGCCAACAGTACAAGTTTTCACTTAAAGAGGAGCTGTCAGCCATACTAGAAAAAAAACACCATATTTATCCGTAGATAGCCGTTTGCTCTACTGTCAACATTTTGATGTAATTTTTCTATAGTGAAAAAAGAGAACATCCTTTTTATGATTTTCCATTTTCACTCTGTGCATCTTGAAGACAATCCTGACATAAATTTCCTCCCTTAGGGCCCATTTACATTTGTGCGTTTTCAGAGCGATTTCAGCTTTGCTGCAAATCGCTAGCGATTTGAAAAACGTGTGCACAATGAAAGTGTATGGAAGTGTTCTCATCTAAGCATTTAGCGTTTTGCTGAAACACAAACGCGTTGCATGCGTTTTCTGAGCGATTCTGGAGCGATTAGGGATTCAATAAGAGTATTTGAAATGAACTAGAAATCGCAAAACGCTAATCGCTGCAAAAATATATTCTATACAGTGAAAAATCACTAGGAAAAAACGCCAGAAAAACACTCAGCGTTTTGCATTAGCGTTTAGCAATTTCTAGTGTGAATGGGCCCTTACTCTGTCTGTGTATCATTGCCTGCCCTCCTCTCAGTCTTTAGACACTCCCATCCAGCTCTGCAGAAGAAAGTGCATTGTCTCAGCATGAGAAAATTGGCCAATCAGAGAGGAACAGAGGTGTGGGAGGAGAAAACAGGAGGGAATTAGGCTGCATCAGTTATGACTGAGGAGAAATTAAAGAAGAAAAAAAGAAAGCCCAGCATGCCTTGCAACTTCCTTTGTGCAGCAGATAAACCAAATAAGAGCCAGCGAAACTGGGGAATGATGTTTTACGGAGAAGAAAAGTAAAAGTATTTTATAACTTTTGGATTGCCTGGTTATCATCCTTACTGAATAAAAATAAAGAATTGATTTTTTATTTTATGCCTGACAGTTACACTTTAAAATTATAACTGCAAGTGCTCTGTGATGTAGTTCCAATGTATCCAAATTTCAACACGTATTTTTGCTCCTGGAATGGAACCTATTTATAAGTAGGGGACCACCTGTACTACCTTTATTTATTAACCAGGTACGTTACCATTTCTTTTTTTTTGGTCCAGAAGAGGTCACTTTGCTCTGTTCCATGAACACAAAAACACACATTTATTATAATGTAATAATGCATGGGTTTAAAGGGACCCTGAGTAGTAGATAAGAATGAAATCGGTACTTACCAGGGGCTTCCTCCAGCCCACCGTAGGCTGCGAGGTCCCCCAGCGTCCTCCTGGCTCCTCCTCCTCTCTGCTGGCGACTTCATTAACAGCGACAACCTGGCCAAATGTTGGCCCAACACTTCCTGAACGGTGACGCTCCGCGTCATCGCGCCACCCACTACGCGTCATCAGGGCGGCCAATTTCATTTTTATCTACTGATCAGGGTCCCTTCAAGAAATATTCTTTATAATCATATTATATTTTAGGTATAGGGTAACCTTTTGCAGGAAATGATACCCCGGAGTGGAGTCTTGTAGCTTTTCCCTTGGATACACTTTTCAAACCCATGGCTGTAATGCGTTCCACAACTCAGTTCAGCAAAAGTCAAAATTCCAGTTTTCACAGATGATTGAAAATCCAGAGTATTGTGATCACATTGAAAAAAAAAATCTTTATTTGTCATTGCACTTTTTAAATAATTCATTGCCAACAAAGCCTAGTATGTTATTTGTAACACCCCTTTGGTTCGATTGGCATTCTATACACCAAATACACGTACTCCAATACGCAGACATGCAACTGATCAATGGATAGTAATAGTTTAGTGATCCCTTGGAATTAATTACTAGAGTGAATGGACTGGAGTGAAGTAAAGTTTTACCCCATACAACTGAATGCATTGAAGAGCAATTAAAATTAACATTGCCTCTAGCACTATGAATGATTAATTAATTTTATCCCTCCATTAATTATTCATGTTTGTAAATTATAATTATACAGATGAATTATTATACGCTGCATTCATTTACTTCTAATGACTAAGAAAGGGCCCATGAGCATGAAGTTTTATGGATTTTCATGAACTTTTACAACTATAAATTTGTTACATAGTTATTTGGGTTGAAAAATGATTGTATTATTATAAATTTATTAGCATGGGTTTGGATAACAAAAAAAATTTAATTAAAAATTAAAAAGTTTAAAGTTGAATAGGTTTAGCTCATTTCAGCCCAGTACAGCTAGCTATCAAAGATCAATATTAACTCTCAGGATGGTCCTATGATACAGGGCATTCGGAAAGTATTCACAGCGCATCACTTTTTCTACATTTTGTATAATTACAACCTTATTCCAAAATGGATTGAATTCATTTTTTCCCTGGAGTTTACTTGAGATTTTTGCAAATGTATTACAAATCAAAAAATGAGAACTTACATGTACAAAAGTATTTATAGCCTTTGCTTTAAAGCTCAAATGGTATGGTCTGTAGACCTCTGAAACGATTGTTTCGGTGCACAAATCTGGGGAAGGTTCGATTTTTTTTTTGCTGCTTTGAAGGTCTCAATGAGCAGTGGCCTCCATCTTCCATAAGCAGAAGAAATTCAAAACCACCAGGACTCGTCCTAGAACTGGCCAGCCATCTAAACTGAGCAATCAAGGACTGCAGGGGTCCTCTGTGGAGAGAGGAGAACCTGCTAATGAGACAAAGATTGAACACTTTGGTGTGAATGGCAGGCGTCACATTTGGAGGAAACCAGGAACTGTCCACTGTCAGGAACCACCTCCAAGGCACGCCTGCAGAGACAGTTCCTGAATGGGTTTCGACCAAACTCCAGAGGTGGAGCAGCCTTATGTAAGCTAAAACAAGGCTGTCACCCTCAACCACACTCTGCAAGCCACCACTAGCAGTCATCCGTGACGATACTGCTAGATACACTATACGCACAGATTTCTGTACTGAAGGAGATATGTCCCTGTCTATGACACTTATATGCACTATTATCAAGCTGCATGCTGCTCGGCTGGCGTTTACGTATCTTAGGTTAGCCGCAGGCTTTAGTCCAGACTACAGAATGCCACACACGCAATGCAATCTCACACTGTAGCATTTAACATTCAGAGAAAACAATCTGGAACTGAACTCAGTACACTGCAGTCTCTCTCTAGGAGATGCCCGTTTTCTGATTAGCACATAGAAGGCTAGCTTATTTAACCATTTTTGCCGCCCGGATGTGAAGCTCACGTCTGGGTGGCTGCTCTGCTGCGGTGCCGCGCGAGATCGCGGGCCGGCCCCCGTGGTGTCCCCGGTAGCCCTGGGATTAGTGAAAGGGAACATGGTTCCCAATCACCGATCCGTGTCCCCCGTAAAAAAACCAAAGCGCTCTTACAAGAGGCTTCAGTTTTTCTGCGCGTCAAAATTTCTGCATCCCCCTTGTGCTTCCACTGAAGGTGGCCATCTTGTGGCCAAATAGTAAATATTTTTTACATTACAATTTACACATAGAACACTATTAAAAATTAACAGTTTATTTCCCACACCAAAATATTACCCAAATAAAGTTAATGGAAAAAAAAAATTACAATAAAAAAAAATAAAAATACAAATAGTTACCTAAGGGACTGAACTTTTTAAATATGCATTTGAAGGGGGTATACTACAAACATTTTTTAAATTACAAGCTTGTAAATAGTAATGACGCAAAACGGAAACAATGCACCTTAATTTCCAAATAAAATATTGGCGCCATACATTGTGATAGGGACAAAATTTAAATGGTATAATAACCGAGACAAACGGGCAAATAAAATACATAGGTTTTAATTATGGTAGCGTTGATTATTTTAAAGCTATAATGACCGAAAACTGAGAAATAATGATTTCTTTCCATTTTTTCTTATTAATCCTGTTAAAATGCATTTATAAAAAAATAATTCTTAAAGAGAACCCGAGGTGTGTTTAAAGAATGTTATCTGCATACAGAGGCTGGATCTGCCTATACAGCCCAGCCTCTGTTGCTATCTCAAATCCCACTAAGGTTCCCATGCACTCTGCAATCCCTCATAAATCACAGCCATGGTGTGAGGCTGTCTTTACATCTGTAGTGTCAGTCTCATCTGCTCCCCCGCCTCCTGCATAGCTCCGGTCCCTGCCCCCGTCCCTTCCCTCCAATCAGCAAGGAGGGAAGGGATGCAGGTGGGGACCAGAGTTCTGCAGGAGGCGGGGAGAGCAGCAGACTGACACTATAGAGATAAACACAGCCAGCTCTGACAAGCTGTTTGTCAGCAGCACGGCTGTGATTTATGAGGGATTGCAGAGTGCAGGGGGACCTTAGGGGGGTTTGGGATAGCAACAGAGGCTGGGCTGTATAGGCAGATCCAGCCTCTGTATGCAGATAATATTCTTCAAACCCACCTCGGGTTCTCTTTAACAAAATGTACCACCCAAAGAAAGCCTAATTAGTGGTGGAAAAAACAAGATATAGATCAATAAATTGTGATAAGTAGTGATAAAGTTATTAGCGAATGAATGGGAGGTGAAAATTGCTCTGATGCATAAGGTGAAAAATCTAGGTGAAAAATACACTTTCCGAATCTTGAAGCCGACTCTTATATGACAGAATGCACCCTGGGGTTGCCTAAACTTAATCCAATTTCCTGCTTGGTATATTCAGGCCCCCAATTTTACATGTATTGGGGGCTTGCATCGTAGTGGCTGGATAAGGGCTTTGACACAGGTGACCTGGGTTCGAATTTCGTCTCTTTCTGTTCAGTAAGCCTGTGTTTATTCAGTAGGAGACCTTGGGCAAGACTCCCTAACACTGCTACTGTCTATAGAGCGCGTCCTAGTGGCTGCAGCTCTGGTGCTTTGAGTCTGCCAGGAGTAAATCAAAATATAAATGCTCTGTGTCTTGTTTAAACACAGCAGTTTCCTGTGAAATTCCTTTTAAGTTATGGAATGACATCCTACAAGCACACATCAGACAATTTCCTACATTATCTGCTAGCTCCCACAAACCAGGCTATTCAGGTGTTTTGCATATGACAATAGCTGCCTAATGGCCAGCTTCATTTCTAGGGGCTGTTGGATGGCGGCTAGCTAAGTGTTATTCAAACATCCTAACTGCAGTTTACAAAGGAAATGGAATGTATTTATTTATTGTATTTATAAAGCGCCAATATATTACGCAGCGCTGAATGCATGTATACTGCTTACATACCATATTATTTTACACAAACAGCAGACAGAACATAGACAAAATGGAGGCTCCCACAATATCAGTTAGCAAATGGCTACCATGTCCTGTACAACATCACACCCATCACCATGCCAATACCATCCCTACAGTGAAGCATGGTGGTGGCAGCAGCAGCTTGCGGTGGGGGTGTTTTTCAGCGTCAGGAACTGGGAGAATAGTCGGGATAAAGGGTAGGTTGGCTGCAGCAATGGACAAAGACATCCTGGATGAAAACATGCTCCAGAGCGTTTAAACTCAGACTGGGGCGACAGTTCATCTTTCAGCAGGACAATGACACTAAGCACAGAGCCAAGATATCAAAGGAGTGGCTTCAGGACAACTCCGTGAATGTCCTTAAGTGGCCCAGCCAGAGCTCAAATTTGAATCCAATTGAAAATATCTGGAGAAATCTGAAAATAGCTGTGCACCGACGCTTACCATCCAACCTGATGGAGCTTGACAGATGCTGCAAAGAGGAATGGGTAAAACTAGCCAAGGATAGGTGTGCCAAGATTGTGGCATCATATTCAAAAGCACTTGAGACTGTAATTGCTGCCAAAGGTGCATTGACAAAGTAATGAGGCTGTGAATACTTATGTACATGTGATTTCTCAGGTTTTTTTTTTCTTTTTTAATACATTTGCCAAAACCTCAAGTAAACTTTTTTCCACATTGTCATTATGGGGTGTTGTGTGTTGAATTCGGAGGAAAAAAATAAATTTAATCTATTTTGGAATAAGGCTGTAACATAACAGAATGTGGAAAAATCCATTGAATGCATCTCCAGCTGAGGGATACATGCATGTTATATACATTTTATGGATGCTGAAACTTTTGATAATATGTGAGGTTAATTATACTTGTGCATTCAAATATTTACTTTAGGATTCTGTATCTGAGGAAGTTGGCTCTATATTAGTGAAACCAGTCGTATTAATAAAGATAAGTTGTATTAATAAACAACCTTTGTTACCTTTAAACGGTCACTAAAAACTCACTTGTTCCGACAAGCATATGCGCTACCTTAGGTCACTTCCCCTTTGTCCTAAGATCAAATTGCACTTCTACTAGATATTCCCAAAACACGCTGCCTCTTTGGCCTCAATTCACTAAGCTTTATCAAACACTTTATCAAACGTTTGATAATTTACCCCATGGGTAATATCTAATTCTTAATTCACTAAGGTGTTATATATTTAACTTTTTATCAATAAAACATTTGATAAATATATAACACCTTAGTGAATTCAAAATTAGATTTTACCCATGAGATAAATTATCAAACGTTTGATAAAGCTTAGTGAATTGAGGCCATATGTGTTTGTTGTATACTACACCACCTGTTGTCCCCCCCCCCTATTTCTTTAGATTGTAAGCTTGCAAGGGCAGGGCTCTCTCCCCCTTTTGTGTCCTGAAAATCATTATACATTTTATTTATCATGTTACTCTTAGGCCTGGAACCCACTGAAAACCGCAAACGCAAAACGCAACCGCTAGCGTTTTGTCTGAGCGGTTTGCAAGCGGATTCATGCGCGTTTTTGGTCGTGTTTTGCAACATTGTATTTTTTCCCCCAGCGGGTGCCTAGCGTTTTGCGTTTTTATCCTGATTGGTCCTGTGAATTATTTTTCATTTTGTTACAGTGTGCTGAACCGCAAAACGCTAGCAAAACCGCTCAGTTTAGGTTTTGCTGAGCGTTTCTGCTAGCGTTTCAATACTTTACATTGAAGCGCTAACGCTCCCAAAATGCTGCAGGTCCTGCGTTTGCGTTTCTGGGAAACGCAAACGCTCCTGTGGAAGTTGCCCCATCCATTAACATTAGCCCAGCGTTTTGGCAAACTGCTAGCGTATCGCAGTGCTGCCAAAACGCTGCCAAAAGCGCTCCTGTGGGTTCCAGCCCTCATTGTCATTACCAATTCTGTATAGTTTTTGTATTTTCTCACCAATTATGTATTTTGTATATTGATGTATACCATTGTCTGTATTATTATGTACCCCATGTTTGTTTCTTACTTTGTACTGCGCCACGGAATATGTTGTCGCTTTATAAATCAATAATAATAATGATCAGTGTTCTGTGACACTTTTGTCTTATACAGCTTATTGGCTATGTTTTACACAATACCGATTAAGATTTACTCCTCACTTAGGAGCTCGAAGAAGCTTATTTGTTCCTAAACAAATTTGGTATAGCTCATATTGGTTAGAGGCTGAAATATATACTGTGACTGATTTACTGCAATTCCATTACCCCAGAAAATGTGACATGTTGTAAAATGTAGTAAAAAAATGTATGGGATCATTTGTAAATTAGCTAGACTCCATATTTAATTAAAATAGTACAACATAGCAATTTAAAATAGTTCAAAATAGCAAATGTCATGACAGGCTCTGTCTTAATGATGCAAGTCTGTGGGGGTATCAGGGTTAAATACTCTTCTGATTTGATGTAATCAGGTCAGAGGTGACATTCGGCCCTCTCCTTGGGAACACAGTTATGGTCATGTAAGAGTGAACAAAGGCGCCAGCAGGATAAAAGGTTCTAAAAGGCAAAAATCCCTCAGGAGGTGGTGGTGGACTCGCCTTCCCGAAGCAGACAAGATACCGCCAGTTTTATGACAACAGGTTTATTAATATACTCCAAAACAAAGTATATTATGGAGTATATTAATAAACCTGTTGTCATAAAACTGACGGTATCTTGTCTGCTTCGGGGAGGCGAGTCCACCACCACCTCCTGAGGGATTTTAAGCCTTTTAGAACCTTTTATCCTGCTGGCGCCTCTGTTCACTCTTACATTATCAATATCCACCCCTGGTGGAGGGGTGTTGCCCCTTATTTCCTTATCTACAGAGAGCGACTTTTAATCCCGAGTGAGGACAGGTCTAATCTCCTCACCGTTTGTGAGTATATACATTATATACTTTTTATTTCCAACCCTTTGTTTTGCATACTACACTATATTGGGCTCTCGGTATTTCTTTTGTCTTTATCATTACAGTTATGGTCATGTTTCCAAAGTCTGCCAAAGCTCTTTGGAAACCTCCACTTGTGTCGACGTGGCATGGCTCCACCTCAGCAGCTACCAATTAAGCCATGGCTGGCTGAGCTGGGGACAGGCTGTGGCAATGCAGATTGCCGTAGCCAGTGCCTCAGTTTGAAAAAAAAAACAACTCCCCATGGCCACAATTTCGAGGGGACGGGTTAGCGGTGCAATCCCCTGCCAGGAGGAATTACAGTCGATCAAGCAAGTATTTAACCTTGACACTCCCACAGACCTGTATCATTAAGACAGAGTACGTCAAGACAGACTGTCTTTTTTACTTTAGGTAGTCTTTAAAACTGCATGAATAAAGCAATGTATTTGTGATACTGATATAAGGTAAATAAGGTTTATTACAAAAACAACAAAGAGCATCCATTGTCTTCACATGAATTTCATGTGTCCACAAGTAAAAAAATTGTCAGTAACGATCTGTGTGGGGGAAAGCAAATGAAATATTGCACTTGAATGTGCAATACATTTGGGTATTGCTTTTCCCTCCACACCAGTGATTGCATAAAGATAGGTCCTCATTCTGTTAGGCTTTCTTCCTCTTCATTCTTGATAGGCTCTGCTGGTAGAAAGCTCTGAAAGTTAATGTACAGCGCCTCACTTGTGGCACTTGCCAGAATAGCCTGCTTCACAAAGGGGCCTAATAAAAAAACAACAACATTTGTTTGGTCTTATTAGTTGGTGGCACTTGTGAATAATGTTGTCCAAAATATCATTGCAAAATCAAGAACAAAACAGAAAAGCATACATGTAGTTTAGATAGCCCCTTTCAAGGACCACTGTAAAAATTGATGACTGCTGGAACCTGCATACAGTACAATTCCCACAATGGCTAAATAATAGTGATCATTTGTATTTGACTTCCCTAACATTGTGGCCAAGGTTACATAAATGAGGTGGTTCTGGTCCTCCAGTGAATGTTAGTTCATAGACCTGTACCCAGAATGTGTACTAATATAACCTTTCCCAATATTGCTTACTTTTATATTTTCAAGGTTCCCAGTTCAACTCCATGTATCTAGAAAATCTTTATATCCTCTGCCATGTTACCCTAGTGTTGGGACTTGTGCACTGAAGGGAATTATATCTGTTTAACCACTTCCCCTCCCCCGGGACGAGTACCTACGTCCCTGCAAATAGCCACTTTACCTCACAGAGACATACGAACTACGTCCTTTGCCGTTGCGCACTCCAGCTCGCTCCTCCGCACTTGTTATCGCCACCGGTTGTTAGAGGGGAGATGAATGAATGAGAAAGCGGTTCCCATTAATTAATCTCTGTCCCCATGTGAATAATTTCCAGCATCAATGAGATGCCGCGATCATTTGTTACTTCCGACATAGCACGTCCACGCATTACTTCCTATTTATCGTACAATAAGTACGCAATAGAAAGAAATGCACGACGACATCTGGTGGCCAAATAGTAAAATTACACCAACATACATTTATTCTTTTTTTTTGTAATCCCACAAATACATTTAAAATTAACACTTTAGCTCCCACACTAGCCCATAATTACCCCCAATTTTTTTTGCATAAAAATAATACATGTATTTTAAAACTATAATGCCCAGAAATTGAAAAATAATGAATTTTCTCAATTTTTTCTTATTTTTCCTGTTAAAATGCAGTTAGGATAAAATAATTCTTAGCAAAAAAAAGTACCCCCCCCAAAGAAATCCCCATCTACAATCTACAATTTTTTGATTCAATCTGATATGTTCGATTCAATTTAATTTGCCACTGCAAAACAATGGCAAATTGAATCGAATCACAATCGGACATGTCGGATTGAATTGAATCGATTAATGAAATCGAATCGCACAAAAAATGTATAGTGTAGATGGGGCTGAAAGCCTAATTGGTGGCATAAAAACAAGATATAGATTGTTTTGTTGTGATAAGTAGTAATAAAGTTATAGGCAAATTAATGGGAGGAGCGCTGACAGGTGAAAATTGCTCTGGTTTTTAAAGGGGGAAAAACCCTTGGAGGTGAAGTGGTTAAAGAGAATCAGATGAAATTTGCAAATTTATACGAGCAGAGCAATGAGAGTTTGAAACCATAACTATAGTTGAAAACAAGTAATTGGGTCATTTGCTATATCTGGAAAATTAAAAGGTAATTCTAGTAACATTAACCACTTGATGTTACGAGGATGTTAAATGTACATTCTCTGAGACTTCCTGCAAGTCTGAGGGGTGCAAATATATATCCTTAACAATGAATGCACACAAAGCATGCAAGCATGTGCTGTGCTCATTTTAGAGCAGGGATGTTGAACTTCAGTCCTCAAGGGCCAAGGTCCTCACACATTTTTAGTAATTGATGGGACTGGATCAGGAAAGGTGAAGTTCATCAAATTGAACACATTCTCAATTTCTCTGTCCATCGTAAACACTGGCATGTATATGGCTCTTGAGGACTGGAGTTCAGTACCTGTGCTCTAGAGCAGAGTTCCCCAACGCTGTCCTCAAGGCCCACCAACAGTACAGGCTAATTCACACTACAAGCGCTTTTCTAAGAGTTTTGTGATTTTAAAAGTGCCTGCTAATGTTATCCTATGTGTGTGTTCACACTACAACGATGTGATTTTGTAAAAATCCCCCATAGGATTGCATTAGCAAGAGCTTTTAAAATCTCTGGCGTTTAAAAAGCTCTTGTAGTGTGAATCAGCCCTACATGTTTTGCAGGAAAACACACACAATCACAGGTGGGGTAATTAGTGTTGCAGCAGAAGTGATTAACTACCTCTGTGGCTTTATACAAAACATGCTGTGTTGGTGGACCTTGCGGACAGGGTTGGAGAACACTGCTCTAGAGGATCTTTAGTCTAACCAGGGGAGCATTCCCTGGTATCCGATCCTGTTGATCCTGTGTAGCTAGACTACTGATCTGTGCACTGTCCCTGATGTTCTGCGTTCGGGTACAGTGTGGATGAACTCATTACAGGTCTGTGTACTCATCTATGTCATAGCCAAGTGCCCGCCTCCAAACTATACCCTAGGCACCCGTAGCAGCAAATTTGCATTGCAATTTATGAATGTGCTGAGTAGCAGCAGGTGCCATTGTGCCAAAACGACCTAATTCATTCTATATAGCCCTGCTTGAGCCTTCACATCCACCGAATAATGATAATCCTCTAAAAGGATTAGAGAAGACTAGGATGAAAAAGAAAGAAAAGGAAACAATATTGACTATAAATGCACAAAACCAGCATTATTCAATGTACTAACCAAATTCCAATGGTTTGTGTTCACAAACATCTTTCAATAGGGTATCAATGTTGGCAATTATGTGTTCACCAGGCATATCCAACTGTAAGAGAAAGCAGACATTATCACTTTAGACTTCAAACAATCTCTTTATTTGAAAACGTCAATAGAAAAATAACAGTATGTAGTCAAACAGTGCTACAAGAAAAATTGAGGAGAGATCATGTTCAACAGAGCATATATAACAATAAAGGCACAGAAAAGGAAAAACTGTATGATAGAGAATCACATCAAGTAAATGGAGTCCAGTTTTTTACACGCAATAGCCAGATTAGTTACAGGATAAAAGGGCACTGAAAAGCAGAAGTAACAGGGTCCTTGGGTATGAGGGGAGTACTATAGGTCCAACTCCAAGGCCGGGTGTCCCCTATAAGTGAGCCAGGGATCACGTCTTGTACAATTGAGGGCCTCTATCTTTAGCTTTGGCAAATATCTTTTCAGATAGCATAATGGAGTCCACCTAAGCGATGTCTACTGAGTAGCAGGGCTGTGGAGTCGGAGTCGAAGCAATTTTTGGGTACCTGGAGTCGGAGGTTTCATAAACTGAGGCGTCAGATTTGGAATCGTATGATTTTTGTACCGACTCCACAGCCCTGCTGAGTAAGATAAAACATTTTTTTTTTATTTCCAGCACTGCTGTAATTAACGAGACCGAGAAAATAATTTACTTTCATCATGATTAAAAAGTGTCTTATTGAAAGAAATTTATTGCAATAGTAGAAAAAAATGAAAAATATAAAAGCAAAAAATCTGTAATTGATATTTGATACAGGTAATATAAATCAAGTCATTCTTAAAGAATCTACAAACTATTGAGAGACAACTGTAATGCTTGGTACACACGGTAAGATTTTCCGTGCGATTTTGCGACCCAATCGTTTTTGCGGCACAATTCTGTGCTCGATTCTTCATTCGTTTTTCTTTTTCCATTTACCGCTATGAGAAATCGAGCGCGGAAACGATCGGGAGCAATATAGAACATGATGGATTTTATCAATCGGATCCATCTATCGCATGGAAAATCGTACCGTGTGTATTAGGCATAAGAGCCATGTTAAATAGCAGACACTCCTGCTGCTTCTAGTCACACCTAAAATGCTAATCAGCTATTACTGTACTAATGTTATCTAATGCCAATGCTAACAACTTTGTCACATGGTAGCAACTATTTATTGCTGCTCTGGTATGACATCAGAGGCCACATGCAATTCACTTTTTCTCTTAAATTTTCTCCTAGGTGATAATTTTTCATCTTTTCTTTAAAATACCGTTTCAGCATTCCATAATTGAAAAAATACCAAAAAGTAGTAGAAAAAAGTACTATCAAAATTATTTTTTGTATTTAATTGCTTGCTGGGAGTTTAAAAAGCATTTTATTGACAAGTTGTGTTATCAACTTGGAGAAAACTTCTCCTGGGTTTTCTCCAAGAAGATAATTTTTCATCTCCTCTTTAAAACAAATTTTCAGCACTCCACAATTGAAAAAGGGGGAAAAAAGAGTTGAACTTACCCGGGGTTTCTAGTGGTCCCCCGCTAACGTCCTGTGCCCATACAGCCACTCACTGATGCCCCAGTCCCTGCCTTCGGTTCACTTCTGGAATTTCAGACTTTAAAGTTGGAAAAACCACTGCGCCTGTGCGGCCATGTCCTTGCTCTCGCTGTTTGGTTGGCAGAAAAGCACTTGCGTGCCGAGTTGAACGGCCCTGCAGCAGGGCCTTAAAGCTGCAGTGGCCTAGTTTGTAAAAAAAAAAATCACCTGGTCAGTAGGGGGGTTCAAGCCCGGGGTCCTTAAGAGATTAAAGTCGGAAATTCCAGAAGTGAAGCGGCAGCAGGTACCGGAGCATCGGTGAGTGGCTGTGCAGGCAGAGGATGTCTGCGGGGGACCATTAGAAGCCCCCAGTAAGTTCAACTCTTTTTCTCCCTACCACCCTACAGTAGTCCTTTAAAAAGCTAAAAGCTTTCAAATGACAAATTGTGAAAATATCACCTAGGGCTCTTTCACACTAGAGCCCTTTTTCAGCGTTTCAACGCAAAGTCGAAACCTTGCGTTGACCAAGGTAAAATGAAAGTCCATAGACTTTCATTTTACCTTTCACACCCGACGCTGCGTTTCACACCCGGGAGCATTTTATAGTCGGGAATCTGCGTTTTCCTGTCAGGTTAATTAATTACTACCGCCGCTACTCAGCGTCGCACCGCAGATTCCAAACGACACGCCATAGCCTATTCAATGAGTACAGGAACCGGCTCCTGCACCAGTTGTCTAATGTGAAAGAGCCCTTAGGAGAAAAGCCAGGAGGAAACAGGCCAGGTGATAGATTCACAGCTTGTCATAAAATGCTGTTTAAGCCACCAGCAAGGAAGATAATATTCAAAATAAATTTGATAGTACTTTTTCACCAACTTTTTGGTACTTTTTCAATTGTAGAATGCAGAAAAGTTAGTTTAAAGAGAAGATGAAAAAGATCTAAGAGAACTCAGATGGAAAACTTAATTGTATATTGGCTTAGGGGGGCCCTATCCATTTCACTTTCTCTCCTGAATTGATCATTTTCATATTCTAACTTTTAAGATATTTGCAATTGAAAAAGTACCTAAAGGTTGATGAAAAAGTTATTTTGAGTCTTTTCTTGCTTGCTGGGGGTTTAAAAAGCATTTTATGTGAAGGTGTGAAAATGTTACCTAGGAGAAGACTCAGGAGAAAAAAGTGTATTGCATATGTGCCCAGGGCTTTTATTTAATTCATTTTTCTCCTGAGTTTTCTTCCAGAAGACATGTTTTCATCTTGTCAAAATAAGTTTGCAACATTAAGCAACTGAAAAAAATACTAAAAAGTGGGTTCAAGTGTTTTCAAACTTATTTTGGGCATTTTTTTGTTTGCTGGGATCTTAAAGAAAATTTTATTGATAAGGTTTGAAAAAAAAATCTCCTGTGAGAAAACGCAAGAGAAAAGGTACAGTAAATGAATAAGTGCCCTTGGGGTTGATGCTCAAAACATTGGTAATACTGCTTTGCACACTTAGAGCACGGCACTAATACCTTTACTTCCACCTGCCGTACTGCTTGTTACGCTATTAGCTCAACTCGCGGTACTTGAGTAGCACGGCCATTGCTACAGTAACTTGCATTATCATAGTAACGTTCATGCTACTCAAGTCACACAACATTGGTTTTCCACAAAGCATCACATCCAAATATGCAAATCATCTCTTTATGGCCCTTAAACCAGCCTCACATCTATGGTGTACGGCAAGCCTATAGCTTATAAATTTTACAGTGCTTTATCAACTCAACATGCAGACAGCCTGTTTTTGACTTTCAGGCCCTCATCAGTGCATGGCATGGATGGATGTGGTTCTATGGGATAGGGCTTGGACCAGTACTATAGAATACGCAGGCTTTGGGGGCATATTCGGGAGTGATGCATCACAGTTGCTCACTTAAAGCTGAATTATCGCGAATACCTCCTGTTTAAAGAAGGAAAATTAAACTCAATGTTGCTTTTTAGTAGGAGGGCTTGTTGGTCTCTTTTAGCCTTTTATACTTTCCTAGTGGTTCTGGGTCACCATTAGAGATGTCGGCGAACGGTTCCCGAACCGTTTGCCGGTGAACTCCTCGCTTGTACTACTTCCGGGTCGCTATGACCCGTAGTATGGCTGCGCTGGCCCGGTGGTGCGCGTCCTAGATCGCGCTCCTGTTGTCAGGCACTTTCTGCGCATGTGCGTGTCATGAGTGACATCACGCTCATGCGCAGAGAGTGCCCGGCAATGGGAGCGCGATCAAAGACGCGCACCGCCGGGCCAGCGCAGCCTACTACTCCGGGTCATAGCGACCCGGAAGTAATACTGCCCCCATAGAGATTCGCCCGCGAACAGTTCGGGCCATCTCTCACCATGATCTATTTGGGTATTCTATGGATAAAATTATGATTGGTCAATCTACCTGCTAAGTGTATAAAGGCCATCAAGTAAGCACTACTGCAGCTTGACAAGCTAATGTGACAAATGAAACTAGTATTTAGTGCACCATTTTATTCCATGCACGGTTTATGTTCACTTTTCATTCTCCCATAATTTGCCTACAATTTAAGGTTATTTTGGGCTTTCATATTTCTGACTGATGCTTTTTACAACTGAAAGTTTTTTTTTAGGGTGAACATATAAGTTGTTTATTTAAATTAATTCATAATGTTGCTCAGTATAGAATACATGAGGTTTACGGGTTCAGTACTTCAGAAAGTATTGGAGGACAAAAATGGACAACAGGAAACAAAAAAACTTTTCTTCAATAAGGTATGCAACAGATGCACCAGACATTGTTATTCATGAGGTAAACAGTCTCACACCCAACAATGTGTGGCTCTGCAAGAATGTAATCAAGCGGCATTTGTCACTTGCGGGTGTTCTCTCTGAGGACGAAGCCACTACTAGACAGAGTTGTGATCCAAAAATTGATCCCTATTTTAAAAGGGAGTAGGGTGGGCTGTTAAAGGGAACCTTAACTGTAAAAAAAAAATTAGTTTTACTTACCTGGGGCATCTACCAGTTTTACAGTTAAGGTTCCCTTTAATTATAATTTAATAAATGTAGGAGTAAAGAAACAGAAATACAGTATACAAACTATTTTGGTAAGTTGTAATTCTAGTTTTTAAGCCCCTCTGTAGAAAAACGAGGCAGAAAAATCTGGAAAAACTGAGCAAATAATGAAAAAAAAAATCAGGTTTCTTTTTTTGAGGGAATTTCATGTCAAAATGAAATATATAATTCCTGATTGTGTGTGGCAAAAAAAGGTTTAAAGTGAACCTCAGATGGTGAAAAATATAAAAAAATTATACATACCTGGGGCTTCCATCAGCCCCCTTCAGCCTAATCGGCTTCTCGCTGCCTGGATCCGCCACTAGATGCCGCCCAGCTCACATCGCGAGTCGGGGCGCACTGCGCATCCCGGCCTCGCAGGGCTCCGTTCCGCTTCAACGGCTGGGAGCATTCTGCGCCGTACTACTGCCACTTCCCTACTTGTGGAAGCGGGATGAGGGAGTGTGCATGGCTGGACTGCGTCCGTGCTGACTGGCAGACTTACCGGGCCACCTAGTGGGAGATCCAGGAGGCGATCCAGTTCACTATAATAACATGTGAACCTAGTCTAAGGGCTGGTGCACACCAAGAGCGGTTCTGAGCATTTTTAAAAACGATTGGGGGCTGAAAACTGCTTGGCTAATGTATGTCAATGGGATGGTGCACACCAGAGTGGTTCGTTTTTTCCCCAAACGCAAACTCGGGTCCTGCAGCATTTTTGCTGATTTCTGAGGTGATTCTGCCTCAATGTTAAGTATAGGAAAGTGGAAAACCGCTCTGAAAACACTAGATCAGAGCGGTTTTCCAAGTGTTTTGTTACAGAAGCTGTTCAGTTATAGCTGTACTGTAACAGAATATAAAAAATGCTACACAAAAACGCTTCAAAAAACACTAGGCATATTTAGAAAATTGCTCCAAACATGCCTAGAATAGTTCTGAAAAACAGCTTCAAAAACTGGCCCTAAGTGTCTTGGTGGATAGGAGTCATGGTGGTCAAATGCCATTCCAAAAACCTGATTAGGCAAAGCAAGATATGGCTCTCTGCTGCCTTGTTTTAAAACCAGAACTGTAATGAGGTTGGTAAGGCTTTAGTCTGCAGTCTTGCAAGAAAATAATTTCTTTGGCTCCCAAGTTCCTCAAGTCTCAATCCAACTCAGAATGCAGGATGTGCTAGAAAAAATGCCCGACCTATGGAGGAACCTGCAATAAGGGCCTGGGGCACACTAAAACCCGCTAGCAGATTCGCAAAATGCTAGCAGATTTTGAACCGCTTTTTTTTATTTTTATGAGGCGTTTTGCGGATTGCTGCTGCGGATTTCAGTGTACCATATTATATATATTGTTACAGTAAAAGCTGTTACTGAACAGCTTCTGTAACAAAACCGCCTGAAAATCCGCTCTGATCTGCCGTTTTTCAGAGCGGTTTGCGTTTTTCCTATACTTAACATTGAGGCAGAAACGCCTCCGCAATCCAAAAAATGCCTCAGCCCGGGAGTATTAGTTTCTGCAAAACGCCTCCTGCTCTGGTGTGCACACCCACATTGAAATACATTACCCTAGCATATCTGCAGCCGCAAGAGGCTGCAAAAATGGCCAAAAAGCTGCTCGGTGTGCACCAGCCCTTCAAGGGACCCTGAAGTCAAAGGCATATGAAGGTTATATTTATTTACTCTTTAAAAATAAATTTAAAAAAATGGTATTGTCTAACTCGGAAACCGACAGGCGTTTCCTCGAATAATGAGCTTGGTTTCATTAGCACATTCCCCGTTTTGGGCGTTCAGTTACATTATAGATTGCGATTCACATTAGTGCTCATTAACTAAACCAATAAAACAAAAACAGATAGGCAATGCAATATTAAACCAAGTAAATGAGTGTACTGGATTTAGAATCATAATGGTATAAAGTTGTATTTTACTCGCTTCAAAGAGAACTGTAGTGAAAGGGATATGGAGGCTGCCATATTTATTTCCTTTTAAGCAATACCAGTTGTCTGGCTATCCTGCTAATCCTCTGCCTCTAATACTTTCAGCCATAGGCCCTGAACAAGCATGCAGCAGATCAGATGTTTCTGACAAATTAGACAGATATGACAGGATTAACTGTATGCTTGTTTCTGGTGTAATTCAGACACTGCTTTAGCCGAATAGACCAGCAGGGCTGCCAGGCAACTGGTATTACTTAAAAGGAAATAAATATGGCAGCCTTCATATCCCTTTCACTACAGTTCTCCTTTAATGAGTTGTTAAAAATCTTAGGTATAAGGATAGAATATGAACGGGCAAGGAAAATAAAGAGGAGAAGAAAAGTAGAGGGGACAAAATGCTTAAAGTATACCAGATGTGAAGAAAGGTAGAGAAATGGGGGGAGCAGGCATATACTAGCACCTGTCCCGATGCCCCCCCGCTCTCCTCTCTAGCCCACCTATCATACCTAAAAGCCCCCAGGGACCCCCTTCCTGGTCGCCGGAGTCGGGCTTTACTGTGCAGGCGCTGGCTGGGGTGCACCTGTCACATAGCGCACACCCATGTCCGAGAGCATTCTGCGCATACGTATGACATCATCACGTCATACACTTGATGTCATTCACATGCGCAGAGTGCTCCCGGCCAGTGCCTTGGCAGTAAAGCTGGACTCCGGCAGGGGTGGGGGTGGGGGCTTTTAGGTATAATAGGTGGGCAAGAGAGGAGAACCATTTCTCTACATTTTTTCACATCTGGTATCCTTTAAGTTACACGATTTGTTACTACTTTTTAGTACT
The DNA here is from genome assembly GCF_040937935.1 of Hyperolius riggenbachi. Lineage (NCBI taxonomy): Eukaryota > Metazoa > Chordata > Amphibia > Anura > Hyperoliidae > Hyperolius > Hyperolius riggenbachi. The sequence continues at coordinate 270,678,804 of NC_090646.1, read as the reverse complement.
TATCCTTTTATGTCCATGCTCTAAACTCTGTGTTAGGGGACTGATTTGAAAAGGTGTATTGCGCATGCATGGCCCCATGCCGCCTTAATTGCACTCTCATGGCTGGGAGCGTTCAGCGCATGCACAGTTGCAATTTTTACAAACTGCACAAGCGCAGAATGCTCCCATCCGCTAGAATACTATTAGGAGGTGCGCAGCCCGGGTCCCTGCATGCAACTTTTGGACGGGCACAGCTGCTGATCAGAGCACAGAACTGTGAGGGGCCAGAAGAACTGCAGGCGGCTGGGAGAAGCCCCAGGTAAGTTAAACTAGCCACATTACATTCACTTTAGGTTCTCTTTAAACTCTTTAGTTGATTTTCACCTCTTATAACAGTACATTGGGTACGGTTTTGACTATGGATTTGTGAAATTTAAGAGAGTCTAATGTTTGGGTCAATCTTATTTTGTCCAAACCATCTCAGGCTTTCAGAGACAGGAGAGTTAGGCTCTGATAACACGATGTTCCACGACTGGGTTTTGCAATTCTTATTTCAGTGAATGAGAATGGCATCACAATGGCCTGGAAAATGCTGCATGCAGCATGTTTGCGATGGTCAGAAAGCACAATTGTGCCGCTATCGGCGCAGTATAAGTAATCCTATAGGATTCCATGTGTTACAGCGCTTTTGCTGATCACTGGCGATCAGCAAAGAGCAAAATGCCCCAATAAGAGCTTGAGTGTTAACAGTGTGCTTAAAAACAAGAAGAGAATCGAGAGCCCAATATGGTGCAGTATTGTGAGGTAAAATGAAGAGTTCAATACAATTTTATGTGTATATACTCACAAACACGGGTTACCCATAGGCAACCACTTTAAATGCAGGTGGGGAGCATTAGGACCTGACCCCACTCAGGTTAAGAAGTCGCTCTCTGTAGATAGTAGATGGAGATGCACCCCTCCACACAGGGTGGACTAGAAGATCAGCAAAAACTCTGTACACAGAGGCGCCAGAGTAGAGTAAAACGTTTTAAAAAACGCTTAAAAGCAGAGGGTGATGTAAGGTAAGTCCACCCTAACATCCCCCTCTGCTTTTAAGCGGTTTTTAAAACATTTTACTCTACTCTGGCGCCTCTGTATACAGAGTTTTTGCTGACCGAGTGTTAACAGCGCCTTCGGATTATGTTTAAAAGTAGCAAGGGGTGGGGTCCTATTCCTGAGGTAACTTTAATGAGTAGGTTTAAGCAGTATAGAGAGGGTTTGATCAGGGGGTGTGGGCAATGCTATTCGAAGAGTATTATTGAATTTGGATGTCAGGAGACATCAAAATATATGTCAGTTCCATATTAACCCATAGATGGATGTTCTTTGGTAGATGCCATTTCAAAACTCTGTTAAGATGGATGCCCTGGTAATATGTAGACCTCCAGTGTTAGTTTCTTATGTGCTTCTTCTTTGTGGATTCCTCCATATGTATATTTGGAAAAGTTTCTTTTCCCATACAGTGAACCAGATCTCCCCCAAATACGTTTGAAAATTGATTGAAATTCCTCCACTACTAGCTTGGTACCAGTTCAGTACAAAGCCATTGATTATTTGATGGAAATAGCGGCCTTTCCTCCATCATGTTCCAAACAATATTTTAACTTCCTCAGGATCGCTCCACACCAATGGGTGTGGCCGCGGCGGCAGCTCCAGGACCGCCTAACGCCAATTGGCGGCAGGTCCTGAACCCGGCTACTGAAGGAGATCGCGCGCATCTCCTTCTCGGGGGCAGGGACGGATCTAGGGGGGGGCAAGCGGGTCTCTTGCCCCAGGCGCAGTGTGTTGAATTCTTAAAAAGGCGGCAAAATGTGGATGGGGAATGGCAGTTTAGGCGCCAAAACCTGACCTTGCCCCAGGCGCAACTTGGGACAACTTGGTCTAGATCCGTCCCTGCTCGGGGGGCAAAGCTCCGCCCCGTCATAGCCACTTGGGAGATTGTTAGACGGCGTGATCGCCGTCTATTTACATGTACAGCACTGCGATCGGCAGCAGCACGGCTGTCCCCTCCTGATTGTCGGCGGTGATCGGCTATCATAGGCTGTCATAGGCTGAAGCCTATGGTCAAATGGTAAAAAGAGTAGCACTTCACTCAAAAAGGGGAAAAAATGTGTGCCTAAACCTCAACAGGTCCTCACACCTTTGGATCCCAGTAGCAGCAAACACGATGGAGGCTGGCACTTCTAAAAGTATAAAGCTCCTTTATTGAAACATCAATAAAAATGGCCAAGCGGCTGAAGCCTATGACAGCCGATCACATGGATTGGCTGGCAGGGGGAGGGAGGGGACTATATATAAAAATGTAAAAAATTAGCAAAATTTATTAAAAAAAACAAATATTTATCTAAAAATAAACAAATAAACGTGGGGGGCGATCAAACCCCACCAACAGAGAGCTCTGTTGGTGGGGAGAAAAGGAGGGGGGAATCACTTGTGTGCTGTGTTGTGCGGCCCTGCAGCTTGGCCTTAAAGCTGCAGCGGCCATTTTCACAAAAATGAGCCTGGTCTTTAGGGGGGTTTCCACTGTGGTCCTCAAGTGGTTAAGGCAAGGTACTGGGATTTATTTCCAAATTCCTAGCTGTTTATTCACACAACTTCCTATTGATAGCTGCCAGAAATCAGAGTGACTCTCTCATTTGTAAGTTTGGAATTTGTAGCACAGAGTAGGCAAGCAGTCAGGCCAGTAATTCCTAAGAGAATAATGCAGACGGATCCTTCACACCAACCCTGTCTGGTTTGTTTCGTCTTGCTACCTCAGTGTAGAAGACAACAGTAGAGGACAGCAAGTACCAGTCAGTGCCATAAGGAAGCCAAAATAAACAAATTATGTTGGCAAAATATTTTGAATTCAAGAATCCACAGATAACTGCTGCAGAAGGGGTGATGGAATAATGGGAACACGTTCAGGAATTTTCAGTCAGACCAATAGTAAAGTATATCATAACATTTATAGGTCAACAGAGTAATAAATTACATTAATCACCTTAATTAAAAATGCCTTCTATGAGATCTTACGACAAGTCTTTCACAATAAAGAGCACACAATAAAAAGAAGAAACAAGTTAGGCAAGAACTATAGTGCTTTTAAAATGGAGATGGACTCTAATATAAGTTTGGAAAGTCAGCTTAGGATATACCTAAACATTGGTACCAGCATTCTAGTTTACAAGAGGATGTTTGCACTTCCAATTCTTGTTACAGATTGCTCTTAAACTGATCTTAACAAGCACTCCTGCCACTTTCATGAGACTCACTATATAGCTATGTGACACACACTAAATGCAGTGGTTGTATACATGGGCACATTATTATTATCTTTGACATACTTCCAACATTGTTCAGGGCTGGGTTCACCTCGTTAGGGATCATGTACTCCGATTTCCTGCCTGCTGGTGGCAGTATTGACTTTGACTGCCACAGACTTCCACTATGCAACAGAGGTGGCTATATCTTGATCCAGGCAATGCTGGATTTCCACCATCCACCAGCAGGTGTCCTTTCATAGACAGTAAAACAGACTTGCAGCACCTGTTCTGGTCTGTGGGTGATTCAGAAGCACTTTCTGCAGAAGCACACCACCAGCTGCTTCCTGTTACTAATCAATTTGACTATTTAAAGCAGACCTACAGAGTAAATGCAAATATCATGCAGCCCAGAAGAAATGCCAAAGACATTTACTACAGTAAATGTCTTGGCATTTTTCTCCAGGGAGAGAGTGGAGAAGGGGCCAGGCGCAGGAAGTCAGGTGATGTGGGGTCTTCGGAACGGCTTTGCAGGACAAGGCTTCTTAGGTGAATATAACTTTCTTTTACTTGCAGGCTTCATGATTTTCTTCTTTAGTCTGGAAGTCTGCTTTAAGAAGTGCCTCTTCCTCCCGTTGTTGCTTCTAGGCCTGAGTATTCAGGACACTCCTGTAAACCGGATTCTGATCCTGTACTTGTACCTGCTGACTTGTTACTGAAACTATTGGCTTGTCTTGGCTCTGCCTCTTGCTTGTTCCTTTTTATATTGTTCTATCTGATAACCTGCTGCAGAACCTGTTACTTTGTTTGACTCTGCTCCTGCCAGCTCCTTCGATGGACTTCGGAGACGTAAGACGTCCATAGTTATTGATTACCCTCCAACGGTTAAATCACTGGGGAAGAGAGGTTTATGTTTTCCAAAATTAGGTATGGTCATATTTTTTCATGTCTTTTTTGTACCTCCCACTCCCCTCCATCGCCTACCCTCACCCTCCCTCACCACACTCCCACTCCTACTCCTACCTTTCCACTCCCCACCCTAACTTTGAGTGAGGTCTCAAAACCCTTTCAAATGCCCCATCCGGGGTAGGTTAATGAACAATATACATCTGTATATATGCTCAGTCTATCACAGGTGCTTTGCGATTCTTCTACAGTGTGTTACGATATTGAGTGTTATGTAGATGCACTGCTGCATGTATTGATATAGAATTTAACCATTTCCCCTCCCCCGGGACGGGTAACTACACCCCTGCAAAATGCCACAACTCTGTGCAGGGGCGTAGGTACTACGTCCCTCCCGCTGCGTCCCCCCGCTCGGTACCGCTGCTCATTACCGCCGTTTGCCCGCTGCTAGATTAATGAATGGGAAAACCAATTCATTGATCTAACTCCCCGTGTCAATGGCTGCAGCCGTCTATTCAGACGGCTCTGCCATTCATGAATCCCGTGCACGCAGTGCTTCCGTTTCCGTACTAACAGTACGGAGCTGAAGTCACCACTGAGGACATCTTGTGGCCAAATTGTAGTATTAGATCCCCCCCCCCCCTTTTTTTCCTCAGTTTATCATCCCTAGTTACTTTTTTTTTGTATTAACTCCTGACCTCCCACACTCCCCTAAAGTTACCATTTTTTTTTATTTTTTATTAAAAAAAATTACAAATAAAAAAAAATACATAAATAGTTACCTTAGGGACTGAACTTTTTTAATATGTATACAAAAACTGTATACTACAATTACTTTATAAATTATGGGCTTGTAATTAGGGACTCAAAAACTTAAAAAAGGCACCTTTATTTCCTAATAAAATATTGGCGCCATACATTGTACTAGCGAAAAAAGTTAAACGTTGCAATAACCGATACAAATGGGCAAATAAAATGTGTGTGTTTTAATTACGGTAGCATGTTTTATTTTGAAACTATAATGGCCGAAAACTGAGAATTAATGAATTTTTTCAATTTTTTTTTATTATTCCCATTAAAACTGAGTTAGAATAAAATAATTCTTAGCAAAAAGTACCCCCCCCCCCCCCCCAAGAAAGCCTAATCAGTGGCAAAAAAAACACCAAGATATAGATTGTTTTGTTGTGATAAGTAGTAATAAAGTTATAAGTGAATGAATGGAAGGAGCGCTGACGGGTGAAAATTGCTCTGGTTTTTTGAGAGGAAAAACCCTTCGAGGTGAAAAGGTTAAACTAACACAAACAGAAAACCACACACTGAACATAAAAACTGTAGCAGTTTTTACTGGGTTTTTATAAAGCACTGCTATTTTGCAGTCATGTCTATTCTGTTACTTTTCCACTTTTTGTCTCATATTCACAGAGATCAGTCCAGTTTTACTAAAGGCTAATTTTTTTCCATGGAACATACTGGGGGGGCGCTTTATACGAGGTCACACGGCACATTGCACACCCAGCATTGCTCACACAAGGAAGCCCCAAGCACACATATAGAGTCCTCACTAGGGCTGCACGGTTTTTCGGTTCAAAACCGAAACCGCGGTTTGTGTCAAGACGATCTGGTGATCGTCAGTATCCTCGGTTTTTCTGAGTGCCCGCCCGCTGCCCGCACGCTTGTTTGGCCCGCCTTCCGCTGTGCGCCGATTGGCCAGAGCCGCCAGAAGCAGTGAATATGTATTATGGTTAATGAGCGGGGGGCGGGTCCACTCGAGCGAGCGGCACACAGCTTTACCAATCGCTGGATAGCGATGGAATGACGGCAGCGGTAGGCGGACCTGTACTGTACAGCTCCGCCTACCGCTGCCGTCATTCAATCGCTATCCAGCGATTGGTAAAGCTGTGTGCCGCTCGCTCGAGTGGACCCGCCCCGCTCATTAACAATAATACATATTCACTGCTCCTGGCGGCTCTTGCCAATCGGCGCACAGCGGTAGGCGGGCCAGACAAGCGTGCAGGCAGCGGGCGGGCACTCTGAAAACTGCAGATAGTGACGATCACTATATCGTCTTCACGTGAAACGCCCCCCGCTGCCCTCACATGAACCGCCCCCGCTGCCCGGCTGTTACAAAGAAACTCCAGTGAACACTGCTGAAAGGTGATGTAGCTGCTGCATGTTTTTTGACAGTTGGAAACAGCTGTAACAGGTATTTCCCACAATGCAGCAAGGCTCACAGACAGGAAACTGCCAGAGTACGTACTTTTCTTGTGGGAGGGGTTTTACCACAATATCAGCCATATAGAGCCCCCTGATCATCTATTTGTGATGGGGTATCAGCTACTGATTGGGATAAAGTTCAATTCTTGGTCGGAGATTCTCTTAAAGCAATCGTCCGCCCGCAGTATCTGGCTAAACTATACTGGGGGCATAGTGAATTTAGTGCCAAAGCTCGATTTAAAAAAAATCGTGAAAAAATCGAAATGGCAATTTTTGAGAGAAAAATCACAATTTCAATTCTTACCTAAAATCGTGCAGCCCTAGTCCTCACCATGCAAACTTTGGGTATAAATGCACAGGTCCTTCTCCTGTATGAACATTTGATTCATCAAGTGCACATACATAACAGTGCAGCCACAAGTGGCATAAAGTAACCACTGAATTTAGAGAATGAGCTTTTAGTAAACTCCACACATTACATACACATTTGCCAGCACATCCTGCAAATAGTATAGCAGAAGACTGCAGGTAGAAATACACATAATAATGAACCGCAGAGCATGCAGGACATAGCATTGCACACCAAAGCAACAGTAAGATAATTCAATACATGATGGCACCTTGCCCTTATAGCATCCACATGCAGACCCAAAATAAGGTTGCCAAAATAAGCCAAGCACCACACCATGGGTAAGAAAGTATAAGGCAGTGTTAAGATTAAAGACGATTGGGCAAGGTTGGCTAAGCCCATTCGCTGTGATTCCTCAAAGGTAGGATTGAAACAGATCACAATTAAATGTAGTTGCACACTGACAACTATCTCTCTGTGGCTTGCTAGTCTCCCAAAGGCAGCTACGGTCAAGCCAGCCAACTGGTATAAGGGCTGGTTCAGACGGACGTTACGAGGCGTTGCGTTCGTTGGCGTTGCGGTGGTGATGCTTTCGAGCTTTCAGCAGCGTTCGCGTTGCGTTCGGATGCGTTTGCGTTTTTTCTTCCCCTAGAGGGACATTACCCGTCGCGGTTAACCGCCCCTGGAAGCTACATGTAGCTTCCAGGGGCTCCTTGAACGCCAGGGAAAATCGGGACCCGAACGCCGCGTTCGTGCAAACGCACGTAAAAGCTTGGTACAAACGCTCCCATTCACTTGAATGGGAGCGTTTAACGCCAAGCCCTGAACACTGGCGGTAAATGCTGCACAAGCGTCCGTCTGAACCAGCCCTAATAATCAGTAGGCAAGGCTACAAGTAATGTAGTCAGTAAACAAGCAGATATCAGGGCTGGCTGCAGTTAACACAGATGATAAAACAAACCCAATCAGAAACAAGGATCACAGAAGCAGAACAGGTATTCTGGGAACACACAGCCAGAGTAACCAGGACAAAATCCAGGATGAACTGGCAAGGCATTGCTAACCAGGAAGTGTGCTTATACATGCTGTGAGCCTCTCAAATGCACAACGGGTGTGCCAGCTCTTTGCAGTTTATGAGGCCAGCTTAGAGCCAGCAAGTCCAGAAAAAACGGCAGGAAGTAGGGCGGTACTTAACCTGAGATTGTGGCTTACTGCTACTGAGTAAATAAAATGAAATGGCAGTATACTCATGGATGATACATTATTACTCACACAATTCATAATGACACACAGTATACTCCAGGAATACCTGCTCATGTAAAAAATTACACTCACAGTATCTGCTCCTGAGGGTAATTTCTCCAGCAACTAGCAACATGCTTCCTTATGTACTGAAGAGACCCAATAAAGGTGGTAGGGGAGCAGCAAATATTTCAAGTAGTACAGGGGATAGCTATCAGTTAATTATTGATTTCTGAATCTGATTAGCCCTGTGCAAAGATCTGGTGTAGCCCCTGCAGATTCTGGTTCATGTTGGACAGACCCAACTTAAGAATTATATTTTAGATTCAATTCCTCTTAAAAAAAAATCAGAGTTAAACATTTCTACTGCCTATTTATTCTGGGAACCCAATGAGCCAACTCCTCTGACCTTCATGTACCCATCTAAACCAACACACTGTGCCCACTCCCACCTGTGGGCTATGCGTCCATCATTAAATATGGTCAATGAAATGCAAATAATTCAAGCTTGCATTAAAATGTAATGCAGACTGAATGCAGTTTGGAATTGATCCAATCAAATTGTATGCAAGATGAAATTATTTGCATTCCACTTATCTCTTCCCCTCGTGTATCCCATCACCTCACTATGTCCATCAGTAGTGGCCATATGACAACTTCAGTCATTTCTTTTGATTCTTGTGAAGGGGTGCTGTATCATGGGCAAGTGACACAGAGAACAATGACCATCACACAAGGCAATTATTGTACTGGGTGTGGGAGTACATGGCCTGAGCTGGCACATGGCTACAATCTCTAAAAACGAATGCTGGGAATACACGGGTCGTTTCTGGCGCTCGATTCTGCGCCGAGCGCTTTGCCACTAGATACTCACTCGATTCTCTTATCTTCCGCTCGTTTTTTTCTTTTCTTTTTTTCAATTCACTTCAATGACAAATTGAGCGGCAAAACGACTGAACGGTGATTGGATGTGTCAGAAATTATCTATCTAACCACCTAATCAGCTCAGAAACGACCCGTGTATTTCCAGCATATGGAAAAATGGCCAATGGTTGAAGCCAGACATTTATGATTGTTACTGGAATTAAATAGCCATAAAGTGGTTGATATGTTTAATATTTAGACATTAGGTTACCGTTAATTGAAAAAATATATCTAATGAAAATCTATATTAAAAATGAAGGCCCACTGAAAAGGCGTTATATGGTTCTATCGATTAAACAATGATTGGGAAAGGCCGTTCAGGCACTGGCAGGAGCAGTATGCAACTAATGGCTGCATAAAGTAGTACAAAACTAGTGGCAGAAGTGTTCAAATTGATATTTGATAGTAATTCTGCTAAAATGTTATTGAATACCGCGTGGTACAAGTGGTAATCTAGGTAAAAAAATCAGCATCAATGAGATGTCGATTGTTTACCTGTTAATTCATGCATCAGTACAATGATGGTTTTAAGATGACATACAATTTGATTTTTTTCTTAATCTTTTCCTTATTTTTATTGTATTCATGTCTTTTACTTTCTGGCATTTCCTGTCCTTACTTGTACTTGAAATGACAACTAGGGTAAAGCATCTGTTAACGAACAAACAATTCCTTGCGCTCCCACTGCTAAGTGCACACACTTCCAAAAGTCCTTTCAATCCTTTACAAGTCCATGCACGGCTCTCTCCACATACTTGGGTAGTGCAACAATCTATATAGAAAAGGAGCGCTCCAAAGTGCATTAACTTAAAAAAAAACTTTAATACACAAGGATAAAAACATACTCACAATAGACGCATAGATGCAATAGGCACGTCCAGAGTAGGCCCCGCCCATGCCCTCGCGAGACAAGCTCCCGGAAGATCGGAGACCGTGCTGCTGGCCACAGCGCGTGTGGACCAAGCTGCCTGGGTGAATAGCGGACGGGTCACTCCACTGATGAGCGTATATTTGATTCACATCTTGCGAGTATGTTTTTATCCTTGCGTATTAAAGGTTTTTTAAGTTAATGCACTATAGAGCGCTCCTTTTCTATATAAAGTGTCTGTTAGACTATGACAGTGAAGTTGCTTAGTGTGTTATTCATGGGCATATCCAACATTTAGAAGGACATTTAAAATATTAAAACATCCCTCAGAAACAGGTGCACCATCACATATGGAAATTGTTCTTCAATGTGTTCTACGAAATTTGAGAAGGCAACATTTTTGTGGAATTACCGTTGCTATTTTAGTCCGAACAAGACCATTATCTTCTACTATATACTCATAGCAAGTTTGAAACAGTTTCAACATGTTGGCGATGTCATAACCCACAGAACCTACAAAGAGATAAAAATAAATAAACAGAGGAAAAAATACTAAGATTCTACGACTAAGATCACAAGATATATATGCACAAAATCAAAAATATTACAATACTGTGTATTTTCAGCTTTGTATACTAACAAATTGTATATATTATCTGTATTTATAAAGTGCCAACATATAATGCAACACTGTATATACTGTATTAAATATGGTGAGTATGTAACAAATCTGAGACAATCACTAAATATGACAAAAATTTAAGTGCCAGGGGACCATTAAACATGCCAGGTAAACTACAGCAGCTGGAGTTGGTGAATTATTAGTTAATTAAAGCTGAAGACAAAGAGGAATATCGGTAGGCAGTACTAAAATGGTAAGTTCAGAGGGACTTGTAGCGCTAATGGAATAACAGGCAGTGCTCCTCAGGCATTAGGACAGGTAAAATTGCTGTACGATACCTGAACATGGCAAACTTACTGGCCTTTTCTGCATTGCACCCCATGTGTCTACAGAATTAGGTGAACTTATATTTTACAAAACATAGGATGTGATACCTTTATCTGCTCACAGGAAACTACAAAGGCACTGCAGGTTTTGCATAGATGTGGGCAAAATATTCAGTTTCACAAGTAACATTTATGATATTTATGCTAACAAACAAAATGGAGTTTGAGAATTTGCCTTTTTCAATTCTGGTTTTACTTTGGCTTTAACTACTGGATAATACAAACCACTACCTACCATATCCACAATTCTCCGACCCAAACCAATACTCACTTTCAATGCTGTCCACTCCACCACACCTCAACCAAGAACTTTTCAAGCCCAATTCCCCAGCCCCCTTCCATGTTACTGATACATCATTGTAACTGAGGTCCAAAGCCCAATTCACCAGCACCAAAACCTCCTGCTCCCTGGAGATCTCTGTCAACTTATAGCAATTTAATTAACCAAATCTAGGTTTACTGGATCGCATATGATCTCAATTGTACACCAACCTCAGTAAGTGATCTCTAATCTGACTGTGGAAAAGTTGTTTTCTAAAAGGATATTTGCATTAGCACGCATACTGGCATTGTTCGTGCATGCTTAAAAGCACCATTGAAAAGGCGGGGGGGGGGGGGGGGGGGGTGACACATAGACAAGACACTCTCTATATTTTGCTTTATTTCAGCAGAAACCATGACAGACTGCCAGAAAAATAAAACCCAAGTGATACATTCCCCAAGAAGTTTAGCTAAGGGTGTCTGATGCTGCCCATAGAGGAAATTAATGCAGTACCTTTACTTATTTTTTAATATGAATACCTGACCTGACCTTTGTGAAGAGAAAATCAATTCCCACTACAAAAAATGCATTGCAAATACCCTACCAAACATAACTAAAGCAGCTGAGTACCCAAGTTCAGTCAGCTGTGTTTGCAGCTGACAGGAAGTGCTAACTAGATATAAAGATGTGAAGCTCATATGGGAGGAAAAACAATATCTCTCTAGAAGTGAGCACTCCCTCTGACTGTAAATGAAACACCCATGACATAAATTGTAAATATTCTTGGCTGGGAATGTAAAAAATAAACTTTAACGCTGTTATCTGCCACACAGTGTTCTATTGCCATGGTTGCAAGTATAAAGTGAATATTCTGGCATTTTGACAGAACAATCACAGCTGTCTGCATACTGCAATGAAATGGTATTTTTTAATAACATTCCTTTACAAAAATGGTTTCGGAAATAATATTTCCTATCGTTTCACAGAAGTGGAGTTCCAGATCTTTAGCGGAACACGCCAATGAAGGTGCCAGACATTTTTATCAGGTCATTTGGAACTTTGCCGACATCAGCTTCCTTAAAGGACAACTGAACTGAAGAATATAGGGGCTGACATATTTATTTCCTTATAATCAATACCAGTTGCCTGGCAGCCCTGCTGATGTATTTAGCTGTAGTAGTGTCTAAATAACAGTAACAAGCATGCCGCTAATCTTGTCAGAACTCACAATAATGTTAGAAACACCTGATCAGCTGCACGCTTGCTCAGGGTCTATGGATAAAAATGTTATGCCGGATCGATTCCTGCTCGTCCCCGCGGGCAATTCTTTTATCTTCTGCTCGTTTTCCTTATCTTTTTCTATTGTCCCGCCCGTGGTATCGAGCGCGGAATCGATCCGGTGGATGATCGGACACGTTGGAAATGATCAATCGAGCCATCGAGCCGCGGAAACGCACCGTGTATTCCCGGCATTAGGGGCAGTGGATCAACAGGATAGCCAGGCAAATTGTCTTGTTTAAAAAGAAATAAATATGGCAGCCTTCATAGTCCTCTTGCTTCAGTTGACCTTTGAAAGCACTCCTGGACTGGGCGGGATACTGAGGCCGACATATGTTTTTTCTTTTTTAAAATGAACCCGAGGTGTGAGACTTATGTAAGCTGCCATATTTATTTCCTCAACCTCGGGTTTCCGTTGACCATGCAAATTGCCGGCCTGTCTTGCCAATCCTCTGCCTTTAATACTTTGAGCCCTATACTCTGAACAAGCATGCAGCAGATCAAGTGCTTTGACTGAAGTCTGACTGGATTAGCCGCATACTTGTTTCAGGTGTGTGATTCAGACACTATTGCAGTCCAAGGGATCAGGAGTATATCAGGCAACTTCTTTGTTTAAAAGAAAATACATATGGCAGTCTCTATATCCCTCTCAGTCCAGGTATACTTTAAATTCTGAACACAGGATGCTCCTGTCTATAACCCAAAATGCTTTGTTCCTAATCAACATGTCTAAAGTCAGGGATTTGGCACATGCCAAGTGAATAATGCCCATGCCCTAACATCAGTATTTCTATAGGAATTTAGTGCTAGCGCCAAAGTGATCTGAAGTCACAAATGGAATGACCAGATAAGTTATGTCCATCTGTAATTACAGGAGAAAAGCACTTTACAAAGGTTTTCTTGCTCCGTGTGAGCACTGCCATGTCGTAAGCCGTAAAATTAAACCACAGTTCACAATGGATTTGACGCTCACAATTTCCTGCGTATTTATGAACCCAACTATAGACAAAATGTGGGAGCTAGTTACAAAAAGGGTGTTGGTCTAAATCCCTGCTGATTATTGTTGTCTATGTTAGTGCAGAAAATCCCTTACCCTCTGGTTCCACTGATCATGCTGACTTTGTGAACCCTGGTGGTCACCAGGAGAGAAAACTGAAGTGGACCTGAACTCTTGCACAGGACAGAAGAAAACCATATAGACATGCACCCTATGAGAGTTTAGCCTAACTCATCTGTGACTAAGCACAAGTTGTAATTTGATCCCTCAGCTGGGTCAGCTTACTGCCACAGTAGATCGCTAATTGGTAAACATAAGATGTTAACAAAATGTCTGGTTTCATGCAAGCAGGAAGCAGATTTATTGCAGGATTTGTATCAGCTATAAAGGTTATTATGCTGTAGCTTGCCTTTTAGAGCAGAGAGGAAGTTCTGAGTTCAGGTCCACTTTATATACAGCAATAAATTTTGCAAGAAGTTTTAACTCCTTCCACACTACAAAACGTTTTTCTGTTTCTAACATCAGTCCTAATTGAGAGAAATTTATTTTACTTTCTGCTAGGGCAGCAACTACTTATAACCATCCCAAATGGGAGCTCCGATAGTAATAAAAACACAAAGAGCTTCATATGATTTTAGTAGAGACCCAATAGACATGTAAAGACCCATAATTATGGTTTCACTGAAATAATAGTGGAGAGATCAGGTATGTAATAGCATTGTACTTTCAGCTGTCATTCACACTAAACAGAGCTGCTTATAAAACATGCTGTATTTGTTTGACAATATTGAGACCATACAAATACCCAGCCTCATTGACTTCCATACCTCTTTTAGACTTCGGAAATTTTTTTCTTAGCTTGTTTTTCAAAATATTTAAATTTGCAATAATATCAGGTGTTGCTATGAAGAAATCAGCTTGTATTTCATCTTTCAGAATCTGCAATAAAATCTTCTCATTAGAAGCCAAGGTAACACTAAAATAAACACATTAACCTAGCATATGTCTCATTCGGCTCCAATAAAACGACAATATTTCCAAATACAATACTAGAAACAAAAATAATTCATTTTTAACTCATGTCTATAGTGTGGCATATGTAATGACTTATCCTGCATACAACTACATGAAACATTAACAATAGTGTGCACTGGGTGCTGGCAATGCAGTAGAGGTGGAGGCAAAATATATCTGCAGTCTGCCCGTTACCATAGTCATTACAGGCCCTTTCAGATGCTTCATTCAATAAATCAGAACTCAGTATAATGTGTATTTGTATGAATGTGATAGGAAGGGGTTTAGTATAAATTTTCTCAGTAGAATGCCATACATTCTAGAACGCCTGAAACAAAATGCTAAAGCTGGCCATACACTATATATTTATTTTGCCCAATTATACATGTGATTAGACAAAAATGTCTAACTGGGCAGAAATTGTGTTTCCCACCATCAGCACCACGAGAACCGCAATGTAGGTTCTTGGAGATTGCAATGTTGATTGCGTGTCTATTGCGGTGCTGATTAAAAAAACACAGTTAAATAGCATGCGGGCAGCTTTACAATACTTCACGTAACATCTTACAGAGGACATACATTAATTTTGGACATATACTATTTAGCTGTAGTAACACAGATATCTGATACCAATCACTTACCAGTGTTCCACTGAACATTGGATCAGATCTCAGCAGAGATCCTATCTAATATACAACTTCCAGCAGCAGACTTTATAGTGCTGTACTGCTAGCTGCAATACAAAAGTTTAAATATTGTCTGAATTTTATTCAGTTAAACATGTCCCATAGTATGTGCCCAGCATAAGGCAAAATGGGGCTCAAACCTTTTGGCGGGAAGCACACTTGGTTTGTCAGTTTTCTGTGCACTTTCCGTCACAGAAGCTTATATAATTGGTAGAGAAAAAGCATGCAGTGCTTCACTGCTGGCAGTATTTTGTCTGCAAAAGAAAACTAAGTGTGCACTAGCTCACCGGGGAACATCAGTTCTCAGATTTCTTGTGCAGAAAATGCACACAAAAGCAATGCATACAAAGTGTCCCAGCAAAAAAAGAATTCAACACAGTGCAATTGAACTGGGATATAACCTATTACTATTAGCAACTTCAAAACGAAAATTGTTCGTTTGAAAGCTGCTAGTGCAACGTAAACCTTTGTGGGCATATCTTGTTTGGCAGCCTAGTGCAGCCAAATGAGAGGCTGGCAGGGAGCAGTTATATTTACCTGTTCCGGACGGCTTCTTCTCTTCCTCCACCGGCAGCTCTGAACTTCTGACAGGCCTCCTGGGTCTTGATCACATCTATGACGTGATCGGATCCAGGAGACAGCTTTACAGCATCACCGAGTGGTGGAAGAGGGCTGATGGAAGAGACTCTTCCATCAGCCATCTTCTAACATAGGGTGGTGCTGTAATGCTGACATGGTCTCCTGGATCCTGATCATATTATGTTATCGGAACCGAGAAGACATGTCGGGGTTACATCGCCATCCCGTTGGAGGAAGCAAGTAGAAAGTCCAGGTTAGCACACCGTTTTATGATGCAAATTGCTTCAATTTATTGCTTCACTGGCACATGGAGGAAGAAGACGCAGATCCAGCCGCCCAGACAGGTAACCATGTAACCTCCCGGCCGCCCACTCCGCGTCCCCATACTCCTCCACCTCTCCTCCGGCTTCTCCAGCCCTATCCCACTCCGTCAGTCCCTTCACTGGCTGCCACTTACACAAAGGATACAATTTAAAATCCTTACCCTTGCCTACAAAGCTCTCCACAACTTAGCTCATTCCAATCTAAATCAACTTATTTCTAGATACCATCCTACACGCAATCTCCACTCTACTAACAATATCCTTCTGTCTTCTTCCCTGATCACCTCTTCTCACTCCTGCTTACAAGACTCTTCCCTCCCCTGGGACACTTCCCCTCAACACATCCACCACTCGCCTACACTTACAGTACTCTTTTTAGGCTTCATCTGAAACTCACCTGTTCAGGCAAGCATACTCTCCTACCACTGACAACAGTTTCTACCATCTCATAGACAGCTCCGCTTTACCTGCTGTCCTATCCCTTAAAGAACTCCTGACCTCATTTTTAAATAGAATGTTGCTTTTTTTTAATATGCTGTGCTGTGACATGTAAGTCACAGCACCATCGGCCCCCTTTATTGCCCCCTGATGTAAGCCGTAACGCAGAGTTCGCTCTTGGGCTGGGAGGAAGTATCCGTACTTCCTCCTCTCTGCCCGTCAAGAGGAACGCCCCCTTCACTCGCCTCTAATAGTTCCTATCTGCACAGCACGCTGGGGAGGTGCGCTGTGTGCGATCTTGAGGTAATTTAGCTCAGAAGGATAGTGTACTAATAACTGGGTGTTCCTGATGAGGCAGAAAGGAGGATGTACTAACACTTCCTCCCTGTCCATCATCGATGTTCTGCTCAGTCGAATACTAGGGGGGGGGGGGGGGGGGCAGCACTAAAGAGAGAGGAAGGTGCTGTAATTTATGTCACAGCAATGGAAATAAAATAACATTAAAAGTATTTTATTTTACAGCAAGGTCAGAGGTATCTTAACCCTTTAGACTGTCAGGCTTTTTGACCACGACTCTTCCCCTTTTGTCTCTCAATGCTGTGTAATGTGTTTGGATAACTCCCACCCCACCTATGTACAAATCTGTAGTTGATTTGTTCACTGCATCGGCGGTAATCCACCATTGTCTTGTATTAGCGGTTGTATTGTTTATTTTGTATTGTTATATGCCGCGTGCTGTTGTACAGCGCCACGAAAGATGCCTGCCGAGTTTTCCAGGCTGGGGAAGGCACACTTCCCCAGCGGCAGTAAAAATTCGACCCTGTGGCCAAATAAATAATTTGAAATCTACATTTGTTGTTTGTTGTTGTTCTTCAAAGGCTATCGCATTAACCACTTTCCCTCCCCTGGGACAAGTATGTACGTCCCTAAAAAACGCACTTGAGCTACCAGGGGCGTAGATACTCGCCCCTCACTGTTTATGTCTGGCGTGTGCCCGCAGCCTCCTGCGTTATTTTGGTTGGTCACAGATTGGTGAATGGAAACATACGTTCCCAAAGCAAAGTGTCTAAAGTGACAATGATCACCGTTTCATCACGCAACAGTAATCATTGCATTGTAAATGACATTAAAGGGAGTCTGAATGAAAAAAACAAAAATCAGATACTCACCTAAGGAAAGGGAAGGCTATGGGTCCTATAGAGCCTTCCCGGTCTCCTCATAGTACCCCACAGACTCCCCCCTTCGCAGTCTATGACCGATGGGTTGTAGACTGCTCTCTTCCGTGTTGGGTGGGCTTCGGGAGTTTTCGGAAGTACCCAGGCTTCCGAAAACGGGCCGCCCCATACTGCACATGTCCGCGCACCCTCTCTTGCGCACTCGAGTGTGCGCAGTATAGATCCGCCTGTCTTCGGGAGCTCGAGTGCTCCTGAAGACTTCCGAAGCCTCCTGCGGCGGGGGACTTGAACCAGGGATCAGCGCTGGAATGCGGAGACCGTGAGGTAAACAGGAAGACTCTATAGGACCCAGAGCCTTCCCTCTCCTTAGGCGAGTTTTAATTTTTACTTCAGACTTGCTTTAACTGTCATTTCCTGCTGGCTGGAACATAGCTGGAGCTGCAGTCAAACCAGACAGGAAAATGTGTGGGGACATCTAGTGGCAAGAAAGAATATTCCAATAAAAAAAATAATAAAACATAAATTTTCTGCCAATTAACCCATTCTGCTGCTTCCCTGCGCCATTTTACACAATTGAAAAAAAACATAACAAACCTAAAGTGACAATTTCAAAGACAATTTGTAAATTGTAATGTCACGACTATGTGGTGCACATGCACAGAGAGTTCACGGGCGTGCGATCATGGACGCACATCGCCGGACAACGCCTATGCACTGCTCACCAATCCTGGCCAACCTGGAAGCAGCTTCAGGCAGACTTTACAATGTAACGGAGGGAGATGGAGAAAGGGGGGGGGCAGTGGGCATGAGGTCTGCCTGCCACACATGCCTGCTCCAACTTTTAAAATTTGGGAGCGCTAAAGTATAATTTAAAATGCATAAAAAATAAAATAATTCTTAGCAGAAAGTACCACCCAAAAAAAAGCTTAATTCATGGTGAAAAAAAACAATGCATAGATCATTAAGGTGTGATAAAGGTATTGCCGAATGAATGGAAGCAGTGCTGAAATGTGAAAATTGTTCTGGTTTTTAAGAGGAAAATCCACCAGAAGATGTCAAATTCTTTCCTGCAGGCTTGCAGAAAAGCATTTGACCGACAGGCCTGAGGAAGCCTGTGTGAACCGGCCCTAATGTTTGAGAATTACTGTAGTTGGAGAGATAACTGGAGATAAATAGCTTGACTGAGGGATTCACAGATAATTGAGTCACCTTGTGGAACAAAGGCTTTTGTCTAATGCTGGGAATACACGGTTCGTTTTTGCCTTCGTTTAAACCTTCGTTTCGATTGTGCCTTTTGTCCTTTTCGATCCCGAAATAATCGATCATACGGTTAATATCACCACCCACGGTTTCGTTTTTTTTTTTCGATTCTGATGGTTTCGTTTTTCCAATGATCGAAGGCTGCAAAGAAACGAAACGAAAATCCCTTTTTACAGGGACGGACTAGCATAAACGAATATATAATCGATCTGAACAGCCATCAAGCCTACCAATGGCTCGATTAGATGGATAAAGAGAGATAATATCAAACATGTTCGATCACTAGTCGTTCGTTTTTGGGGTCTATTAATCGAAACTATAATGAGATTATGACTATTTTCACATACGTTTTCAACACTCGATTCGTTTACCGAACGAATCGAAGGTTTAAACGAAGGCAAAAACGAACCGTGTATTCCCAGCATAAGAGAATTGTATTTGTAAGCACAGCAAAAGGTATAGAAACCCCTTCTGGCAAGTCATTTAAATGGAAATGAAGACAAACTTGTTGGGGGAGGGGGAAAAAAGCAGTTTATGTGACCTTTCATCAACTGATTTCAATAGCTGATGTGACCTGGGTGATATTTTTATTTAAAGAGTAACTGTTAGCCCCAAAACTGAAAATGAAATCTCTCTTGCAATCTTTTATTTACTATTTAAATGAGCCAAAAAGGCATTGTAGAAGTTAAAAATCAATATAATTTTCTTACTATGTATCCTTTTACCCCAGCTCCGGACGCAAAGCCGCATAGCAGATACTGCTGAGCATGCATAGCATGCCTAGCTCTGCCCGACCCCCCTCTCCCCCCTAGGTCCAGGTGCCGATATATGCTCACTCCAAACAGCTGACCGCTCTGACAACAAGAGAGAGCGGGAGCACTTCCAGCGCAGCCACCGCATAGCAGCCGCCGAGGAGTCACATGTGAGAGATGCACGTGCATCTCTCACATGTGACTCCTCGGCGGCTGCTATGCGGTGGCTGCGCTGGAAGTGCTCCCGCTCTCTCTCCGTGTCAGAGCGGTCAGCTGTTTGGAGTGAGCATATATCGGCACCTGGACCTGGGGGGGAGAGGGGGGTCGGGCAGAGCTAGGCATGCTATGCATGCTCAGCAGTATCTGCTATGCGGCTTTGCGTCCGGAGCTGGGGTAAAAGGATACATAGTAAAAAAATTATATTGATTTTTAACTTCTACAATGCCTTTTTGGCTCATTTAAATAGTAAATAAAAGATTGCAAGAGAGATTTCATTTTCAGTTTTGGGGCTAACAGTTACTATTTAATGCTTTGTGGAATGCTTCTTTAAAGTTCCAGTTCTGCCATAGTCTATTTTATATGCATTTCATGAAACATTGCTTTAAAGTAATTATGCATATAAACAATTTGTATAAAACAGCAACCTACAGCTGCCTGCTGGTGACCAGTCAGCCTGGGAGATCCGCCTGCAGTCACATGGGTATTCAGGTAGGAAAGCAATTGCTCTGTCAGCAGAAGCCATTCCTCCTGGTTGATCAATCTCTAGCAGAGAGCAGGCAACTGGAGACTGCTGAAGAGGAGGTGAGCATCTATGCAGAGCCAGTTCAAGGTCAAAACATTACAGGTTGACACCTGGGACCTGGCAGGCTTCAAGTGGTCGTAATATAGCTTAACTAGTTGACCACTGAAGGTTTTTTCCCCTTAAAAGGAGTCACCTGCCAAAAATAACTGCCCCCCTGCTCTACTTACCTAGGCTTCCTCCAGCCCCTTGCAGTTGACATGTCCCACACTGACAGCTCCACAAGCAGCCGCCGGCCCGGGGTCCCCGGCGGTGCAGAGGCCAACCTACTCTAATGCGCCTGCGTGAATGCCGCTGTCAATCAAGTCCACTTTGTCAGCAATGTACTGCGCAGGCGCAGTAATCCTGCGCAGGCATCCTGCGAAGTACACCGCTGACAACGTGGGCTTCATTGACAGCAGTGCTCGCGCGGTAGAAACGACCTTGCGTTCGCCCTCTGCACCAGCGGGGAACCCGGGCCAACGGCTGAAAGTGGAGCTGTGGCAAGAAGCTGGAGGTAGCCCCGGATAAGTAGAGTGGGGGAGAGTTATTTTTGGCTCTTAACTCCTTTAAGAACCAGAGAAATTTTCAACTTTCAGCGCTCCTTCAAGTCCTTTGCCAATAACTATTACTGCTTATCTCAACAAAATGATCTATACGTTTTTTACCACCAATTAGGCTTTCTGTGGGTGGTAATTATTCTAAGAATTATTTTATTCTAAATGCATTTTAACAGGAATATTAAAGGGACTCCGAGCAGTGCAGAAACTATGGAAAGATGCATATCATTTCAAAGCTCTCTTTCTCCTCTTTCCAATGATATATATATCGCCGCCCTACGCCTTTTAGTTTTCGCTATTTTCGCGATTGAAAGTGCCGCGGCAGCGATTTCGATCGCGAAAATAGAAAAAAACTAAAAGGTGTAGGGCGACGATGTAGGGGTCGTCAGAAAGAGGAGAAAGAGAGCTTTAAAATGATATCCATCTTTCCATAGTTACATTGTATTACACAGGGCGACTTTTTCCTAAAGTCAGCAGCTCCATTTTTGCAGGAGGGTGCCAGTGGGTGGGAGAGGGTGACAATGGGCAGGAGGGGGGTGCCCGTGTGTGGGGAGGGCAGTAGAAAGGCAGAGAGAGAGAGACAGCAAAGAGAGGATCAGCAGAGTGGCAGAGAGTGAGAGCAAGAGAGAGAGAAAAAGACAGCAGAAAGGCAGAGAGAGAGAGAGAGAGAGACAGACAGCAGAAAGGCAGAGAGACAGCAGAAAGGCAGAGAGAGAGAGAGAGACAGACAGCAGAAAGACAGAGACAGCAGAAAGGCAGAGAGAGAGAGAGAGAGAGAGAGAGAGAGAGAGAGAGAGAGACAGCAGAAAGACAGAGAGAGAGAGAGAGAGAGAGAGAGAGAGAGAGAGAGAGAGCAGAAAGGCAGAGAGAGAGAGAGAGAGAGAGAGACAGCAGAAAGGCAGAGAGAGAGAGAGAGACAGCAGAAAGGCAGAGAGAGAGAGAGAGACAGCAGAAAGGCAGAGAGAGAGAGAGAGAGACAGCAGAAAGGCAGAGAGAGAGATAGAAAAAGAGACAGCAGAAAGGCAGAGAGAGATAGAGAGAGAGACAGCAGAAAGGCAGAGAGAGAGAGAGAGAGAGAGA